>NC_091121.1:148104532-148394532 GCF_040183065.1 Periplaneta americana | reverse complement strand
GTGCTAGAACTAAGAATATAGAGTGGCGATCGCGCTGTCATCTTTGAAACAGTTGAACCATTCGAACATGCAAGTAGATAGAAGGGACAAGACTTGCTGGGTAGTGGCACCAGAATAAATCAGCTGATGATGTAGGGGAGAGAAGCGGTATTGTATGGACGTCGAGTATGGGAAGATCACTGTACATTTAGTGGAATATGAGAGCTTGGTTTGATTTTGAACACAAAGATTAGAAATCACTATAATATTTCATAGGCGGGTACACTGGATGCATATTAATATCCTCACTGCAATGGATTAAAGCACGATATTGTTATTTAATGATTAA
Source organism: Periplaneta americana (assembly GCF_040183065.1). NCBI lineage: Eukaryota > Metazoa > Arthropoda > Insecta > Blattodea > Blattidae > Periplaneta > Periplaneta americana. Next base: position 148,394,204 of record NC_091121.1, on the reverse strand, counting down.
GCCTGCTGTAAATTCTTCATGAAAATACGAGACACTTTTATCATTGACTTTTTTCTTGTAAGGAAATTGAAGTTAGAAGTTACTGAGAAATATAAGTAAGTAAGATTAAAACAAGGGAGTTAACAAAAGAAAGAACACAATTTATTTAAGTCGCTTGATAGTACTTTGTACTACTTGTCTTTTTGTCTAACAGTAGCCTACCTTCCATACATATTTCATTCATGTTTGCCTATTTCAAAATCAAACGTTTGCAAACATATAGGCCTATACAAATCAAAACAATACTTTCAACATTAATTATGAAGTGAACATCAGTTAGAGAAATTATTGTTTTTATATTATGAAATAATGTTTGATTAAAATACGGGACTATTGTGCGTATACCTCCTGCCGATGTACATTGGAACTGTGTTGTCCATTTTGCAAAACACACAATAGCCTACACATACAGTACAGTATTCGTTAGTGTAGGAATAGGCTGTGCCCTAAATCATACTACTTAAGTACCAGTCACTGATGTATACAACGGATACCTGACATGTGTGCGCCATATCACCTAATAACATTAGAGCCCTCAGATACAGTAAGTTTGACACTTAATGCTGCAAACATTACAGGCGCGCCATTTTCATAAGCCATTTGTAGGGGTTATAGGCAATTGCGAAATGCTGCACTTCGCACCAATTACTTTGGTCTCAGGCTTGTCCATCCCAGAAAATTTCGTGATAATTTTCGTAGAGATATCGAAAGCCTTCCCTTGTAACATTTAATTTTGTTACTGTCCTTGATTTCAAATGCCAAGTTTCTAAGCTGTATTTTTGTTTTCCTTTCCTTAAAATTTTTCAGTCCTTTATAAACTTCACACAATAGAGGACTCTAGTTTCCAACCTGTGTAAACAGAGAAATCATAACAAATTGTCAATATATATCGTTTTTAAATTGAATAATGTATGTAATTTTCGTATAGGCTATGTGATAGAAGTGGTGAAGACTTACGAAATATTAACGATTTTGTATGTGAATTTTCTGATTCTCAAATTTAGACTAATGATAGGCTACTGTAATGCAAGATCAATAAATGAGCCTCTTGTTGACCAATGCAAAATGTGGAATTTTTAAAAAAGTATGCAGTGTTGTGTTTGGAGAATAAATTGATTACCAATTGTATAGATGAATTTGGGGTTATTTTTAAGATTTTGCTTTATGAATGTACTCAAGAGTTTTTTTTAATTGAAGAGTACAGGGGAAAAAACATTCAAAGTCAAAATTCTCTTAAGGGTGATGTCATCATCTAATTCAGTATATTACTGCAAAATTTATTGCTATTTCTAATGAAAAAGTAGGAAAGGATGACTGTATCCGTGGTGATAATTCTCCTTTGCCAGTTTTGAGAAGAAGAACACATAAATTTTGCAGTAATATTATACTGAGTTAGATGATGACATCACCCTTAAAAGAACTGGGACTTTGATTGTTTTTACCCTGTACTCTTCAATTGTATTCTTCAACCTTGTAGAATTTTTTCTTTGATTGTTATTTTTTTAAATTGTACCTCTCAAATCTTGTTACCTAGGTGTGGCCGGGAGGAAAAAAGTCTTAAGTCAATTTTTTGTGAAAATGAGATTTTTATATATTTTGAAAGTGGAAACAATTCTCTACAATCTGGTAAAATGGTTAAAGTCAAATAAGACTCCTGACTGGATTTATAGAGCGTTACCAAATGTCCTAAGTACTTTTTGAATCGAGCACACACAGAATAAAGGACTTAAGAATATTTAATACTTTATTCCTTACAAACCATCACATGTTTACTTTCCATGCTTCCTTATTAAAAAAATCTAACTTGTATTTTAGCCATTTTATCACGTAGGCCTACTGATGCCTTTTCTTTTAAAACTTTAAGCATCAGGGTAAACAATCCTATAATTTGTATGATTTGAGGCTTTCTCGGCGTTGGTTCGCTAATGTGTTTTCGCGGGATATCAGCCGAGTTAAGATTTTGGAATGCTCCAAGCTTTCGACTGCTATCTCTGCAGCCATCTTCAGGGAAGTGATGTCCGAACAGAAAGTCGAAAGGTTATATAGATGTGGCTGTCTCAGGTGAAACGGGATTGGTTGGCGGATCGGCCAATCCGGGGCCGGGAATTGTCATCGCTCGGGAGGGGCGGAGCTTACGAGCGATGACAATTCCCGGCCCCGGATTGGCCGATCCGCCAACCAATCCCGTTTCACCTGAGACAGCCACATCTATATAACCTTTCGACTTTCTGTTCGGACATCACTTCCCTGAAGATGGCTGCAGAGATAGCAGTCGAAAGCTTGGAGCATTCGAAAATCTTAACTCGGCTGATATCCCGCGAAAACACATTAGCGAGTCCTATAATTGTTTAAGACCCATTTTTGCATTCCTAATAATTTACATTTCTCATTTATTTTGACATGAAAAAGATCTTATGTTTACATAGTCCCTTCTACTCAGTTTGGGTTCTAGTCTTAAAAGGGCTTAAGTGTAGATATTTTTGGAAATAATCAAGAAAATTATTAAATGAGCAACATTACCTATTTTAGAAGAAATATAAACAAATAATATTGGAAAAACCTCTTAATTAAAAAAACTCTATAATTGACACTAATTTCAATCTTTCTACTGCTCTCCTGAAAAGTATAAAATTTTTACTTAAGACCTTTTTCCTCCCGGCCACAGGTTATCCTTCTTTATAGTGATGTTTTTCTATTGTATATTTTTTTCTGGATCTTTTATGGTCACCTGAGATGCCAAGCAGACGACTTTAAGTATGTTCTCTACATACGAAGATTAGCTGATGACTTAGTACATGTGCCACTTTTTACTGTGTATTATAAATGACTGTTTAAATTAATTTGTGAAAGTAATTTCAGTTACTTAATGTTTAGCATGTTACTCGTATTAAGGATTACTTTATCTATAGGAGGCATGAATCTGCTGATGGTGATTTCTCTGAAAGAACTATTTTTTGGAGACCTGCGGTATACGCTAACAGTAATATTTGTTTACTGTATTTACTTATATATTTATTACGTACGAAAAAAGTCAAGATGAAATTCATTAAGGGAAATTCCAGATAAATTACTGCACTAATTTGTTTCTTCAATATTTTCATTATTTTCTGAGTAAAGATTACTATATCTTTCACGTGCAACATAATAGATTCGTATCATGAACAACTCAGGAGAAACGATTGTGGACAGACAGACAGATTAAAAAGACAGATATGCCAAAATTTACCATTTTTGTAAGATGGTGCTGAAGTCACGCACATCGTGACAACCTAAAAATTTTTTAGTGTCAAAAGAATTTATACAAAAATTCATACGTAATGAGGGAGTACCAAAAGCATTGCAATAATGTGGGAAATTAAGTTTTAAATGTAGCACATGACATACTTTTATTGGTACAATTGTTCTACAAGTTACTGTATACTTATAATCTATATGTACACAGCCATTTTCACATTACTCTTCCACAAACATACATACGTTTCATAAACATACACATACACACGTCTTTTTAAAACACAATGAAAAAAACTTCATCAGTAACAATACCATATTTGTAAATAAGTTTCTTCTTGCTGTACACAATAATCTTTGATGTCACATGGCGATCATATCTTTAATATAATAGGCTATATTTATAATAGACAATCTAATTTATTTCATCTTTCAATAATTAACAATTATCATACACAGCACAAATACAAAACATTCTTACAATACAATACCTTTTCTGAATCATTTTTGACAAAAAGTTGTAAGATTTATTTAGTGGCATGAAAAGTGTGCAGATATCTCTGTTATCGGAGTATAAGAAATTCCGATTTTTTTGACCAACATTGTGTAATTCCTTAAAGAAGTCGTAGAAATCAATGCATTCACAATTTAATTAATTATCACACATAGCAGAATCGCAAGTTTCATCAGCATAAAAATGTACATAAAATAAATATAAATATATTTTATCTGTCACTGTATTCATCTTTAGGATGTGAAAATCGTCTAATTCTGTTTACTTCAAGAATTTAATTCGATGAATTTCTCCGATGATTAATTTTTAGGAATCAAAGTTCTTCTCATAATTGTGATATTCCCTTAAATAATTTTATACGTGTGAATTACTACCAACAAGGAACTCAATATTTTTATTCTTTGAGAGAATAACGTTCACATTCTACTTGTATTTTGAGAAATATCATTGTGGTTTTCAGGTTTGGATGGGTATCCAATCAGAACACAGCTTCTTCAGGTCGTATATACACAGTTTTGGGAATATGAATTATTGAACATTCTCAATCTATGTTTAAAATATTGTCATTAACCACATAAGACCCATATAGTTATTTATGTAACCAATATGTAAAACGTATCTTTAGCGGAAGAGTACTGATGTTTATGGACGAGGCGAAATCTAGTCCATAATATCATACGAGGCATCTGAAGGTTTCACGTACTTGTTACATACAATATTCTTTGGTACTCAGTCCGTACAGCGGTTTCTAAAACTACTATTAAACTAAAATTTAATCTTGTTTTCAATATTTATTCATATTGGCACGCCATGGCCTTCTATTTATTAGAGTGTATTTCTGATATCAATTTTATTCTACAAAAGCAGCCACTTGAATGATGTGTTGTTGTGGTTACGAAAAATTCAATCCATAAAGTGTTGTCATGAGGACTTTATAGGATTGATTCCTATAACATTCATTTTACGGACTGTTATCTGTCTCTAAAGTAACCACTTTACGATCTGAGTACTGAAAACGTCATTTGCACTCACCTATATACATTAATTGCACCGCAATCTGATGCAAGTCGTAAAATTAACAATAAAAAGTACGGTATGTAATGAGAAGGGCGAAAATAAAAACAATTTTATAAAATCATGTTAAAATTTGATCACAGCTTCTTATACGAGTATTTTAAGTAAGAAAAGCAGTTCCTTGCAAAATAATCTTCACTGATGAAACATTCTGAATGTCAAATGTTCGATTATTGTGAAATGCATATTAATTTAGAAATAATTGTTCTGTGATATTTAATCTCAGAAGCGAGTCCATTATTAAAAAAAACACAATAAATGCAAACAAATTTTCATTTCCTTTGATGATCCTGACTTTGGGTTTTATTGCGAATATGATTATGAATATTAAGGTTCAAATGTATTTGTTTACTTAAACTTTCAAAATTTAATTTGATGTATTTGATTAAATGTTGATAACATGTTTAAATGAAATAAGCAATAATTAAGTGTTATTTGTAATAAGTAAGATATTATTTTTGTAACAAAATTATAGGGAAATTGACTATGTAAGATTTTATTTAATTGCTTGCTGAAATTTGCTTTTCATTAAAATCGCCAATCATTGCAAGAATTATTAGAGCCACAATAATTACATTTTAATAGAAATTTATGCACTAGGTAACCACGAAACTGTAATAATGGTAACATATATCACATTAACTAAACTAAAATAAATCAATAACATTTTTCATATGAATTAAAAGTTTTAAATACCTATTATTTACACGTTATGAGTTATGTTCAAAAATTGGCTTTATTGCTGCCAAGTCAGTTTCTCTTGTTAGTATATTGTTAATGCCAATGTTATATGAAAATGGCTGTATATGTACTCGTATTAAATAAAGTTAACTATTACTCCCAATACACTTTTATAACAAGAGATGAGTATTTCCAACAAATATATCAATTACGTTTAGGAAAAACTGTTTTTGAAAAAAATAATTTACCTATTGACTCATATTATTAATTGAGGATCTAGTATTCTAAATGTGCTAAGTTTTAAAAATAACTTTGTAAGATATTGATGAAAAAGCACTGTGAAATACATGTTGAGATACCTACAACACCGTGTTTTGGCGCATGAATGAGTTATTTATAGTTGAGTTACGACAAAAACAAATGATATTCTCACATGGATGTTCCTCCCTTAGATCGAATAAAATTAAATTAGAAAAATTACCACTTAGCACATTTAAAATGCTCGTTCTTCATTTACTTAACTGTTTTGGGTACTGTACATTTTATAAAAATGAAACAATTTGAAATTAATCACGAAATGGAACTACAACGTGTTACAATTTAATTATAATTTATTGCACTCCCAGAGAAATAAAATTGTTCTCCAGATTATGAAAAAAAATATGCTTTATTTTATGAAGATAATAAGTAGCACATTTACAAATGCAATTTTTTTAGAAGGTTTTGTTCAATTGTTATACCGGTATATATTCAAATGATGTGTCGGACAGTTCCTTAATACTGTATAGGACTGTTTTTACGTGCAATTTTTTTACTTCCGTATAATTTATAACTTAACGTACAATTTATCCAGTTTTACACAGGTTATTATGAAATACTATAACTTATTACCACTACTTATAATTTGTCATGATTTTTGTTGGGTTTTAGTTCCAACTGTTTCGAACAGATATAAAATTAACATTCTCATTATGATTCAGGTTTTAGAAGCAGAGGTCGTTACACATTTCTTTATAAATTGACGCTAATTTACTACACAAAATAGTTAAGTCTTTTTTTCTCATTCCTTGAATTGTAAGGGAAGAAGCTTGCGTTTCAATATATTGACAGCAATATTCCAACTTTGATCATTGTTCACAACACATTTAATTATCTTATTTGTCTTGCAGAACCAGATTATCTTAATAATGTCGATTAAATGCGAAATATTGTTTCACTTTTCTGCACAACATAAACCAAACATCCATTACTCTGAAAGCATGTCGTATTTGTTGCAGAATAAAAATATTAACAGCGCCTCTTTGCATCATGTAAATTGATTGAATTAATAGTTTCTCTTGTATATACATTAAATGTCTTCATTATCCAAGTATAATCCGAATAAAGTGAATAGCACACGCGTTTCCAGCTCTTCTGTGCCCACCTAAATTCTTCAAGCGTAACACAAGCACAGGTTTGAAGTTAATTCATCTGTTGATGTCATTTAGATTTGTCCTTGCACGTTCAAAAGAGCAAATTAAAGAAACGTCATAATCAAAAATCGATTTTTTGTTTATCTCGTAATAAAATCTGCAGAGGGACCCACGCTTAGAGTCGTTACAACAGACAATAGTACATATTACTTACGGACACACTGAATGACCATCACTGAAATTGTTAAATTTTCATTCTTGTTAAAAGTTTCTGAGTTTGTATGAACACACATATAAGAAGAAAAATTAGCTGCCTTTTTTTAAGAACAGTACTTCTTTGACTCATTTATATAAAATTCACATTAGTTACGTTTTTTCCTTTTGCTTTAAACATGTGAAATAATTTCCATGGAATTCTCATATTATCTATATCAATTCACTCCACCAATATATTTGCATTTATTTAAAAATGATGGCCTTCTGAATTCTCAATATTTTGAATATCACTGCCTACTGTTGAATAAACTGTTGCAGTCTTTCTCTTCAGCTGCTGCTGCCAACCTAAGAATTTTTCCCAGCTGTACAAATGTAGGGTGATCTTACATTCATGAGTTCCATCTGTTATTTATGAACTATCACACACACACACAAAGAACAAAAACCATAATACATACATATTGGAGAAGCACCAGAATATTTGTGCAGGCTTATAGATAGAAGTTGAAGCAATTACTTTAAACTATTATGTAGTACTTTTTTTGTGGTTTAATTTGAATGCGGGTTGAAAGGAATTATTCTCAATTGCATTCGTCCATGTTTATGTATAATATATAATAGACGACATGAGTATACGACTATTTTACCATTAAACACAAATAATCAAACTTTACCTTTACCAATAAACAATGTATTATTGAGAGTATTACACATTGAAAACTACAGTTAAATATGAAACTTTGTAATTGGTTTCATACTTCTTATATTTTTCCTGTGTGTAAAAATATATATGAAAATACAATGAAATAGAACACTGTATTTATATTTAGGAAAGTAAGTGAAGGACATGATGGAGGTAAAAATATACTAAAATAATACATGACAATTTTATTAATTGCGACGAATATATTTAAGAATTTAATTCCAATATTTTTCTTTCTTGAATACTGACCTGATCGAATCTCTGGTCAATTAAATGGCGACATTTCGATCTTTCACGTGCGGTTCATGACAGGAAGAACTTGGCTGTGAGATCAAACTGCGCATGCGCGGACTTCGTTAATAAAAACCTAAACTAAAGAAACCTAACCTTCGTATATGCAAGGTGTATAACTGGAGTACGAAGGGAAATTCTTGATTTGATCTGGAATGTGCACGCGAAAATAAATCCAGCTAAGGATCACGGTGGCAGTGCATGAGAAGTCCGCACATGCGAAGTTTTATCTCATAGGCAAGTTATTCTTGTTGTGAGCCCCTCCTATTATTTCTGCCTGTAGAGCGTGCCGGAGAAAATATCGACACTGTTATAGAAAAATTATATCACCATATAAAACCATTAACTGTTTTGAATAATTACTTTCGAATCAAGTTAATTAGAAACTTCTAATTTTGTAACTATCTTCGGCCATATTGTTTATTTACGAATATGCCTGTCACTCTAGCTTCCATACCGTATATAGATCAACAAATATTTGTGTGTCTCAACTTAAGTGACTTTTCTTGCTATTTCAGTTTCCTGTGTTAAGTATGTAGATTTGAGATAGATATTTTATTGCAGGCAATAATTTTCAAACGAATTCAATAAGACACTTTGTCGAAACTCTCGTACGTTCTTTAAACGAGGGAATTACCTCAGAGACGACTCTATAACAATATTCTTCTATATCTCAGAGATATTTTTTGTACATAAGTAAGACAATTATGAGGATTAATAACTTTGTACCAAAGTGATGCCTCTTTTTTTTTTTTTTTTTGAAATCTGGTGACCCATAATGTTGCAAATTTCATTTGGTGATCACAAGATGTCACTAGTTTTACCAATGCGACAATGTGATACGTTACATGAAAGCGAAACAATTGCTGTTCAAAATTGTGAATGTTTCCGATATCTGTATAAAACAAAGAGCTGTAATTGGATTCCATACTGTGGAGAGAGTTAGTTCAATCGAGATCAATACTCGTATTAGAAATGTGTATTGTGAAAATACTGCAGGGATCAGGGCAGTTGGACACTGGGTGAGCCACTTCAAGATCAGAGAAAAGAACATCGTTGACAAGTCTCGAAGTGGCCAGCCAGCAACGGCAGTGAGAGAATCCAACAACGGTCATAAAGATACACTCATCAAATAAGACCGCCTTATCACAACACGTGAATTGTTGTTGTTGTTTTCTAATGCCAGGTGTTTGACAATAAAGTCATTTGACCTCTTGCACTCCAATATTTTTCAAAGATATTATCATGACCAGCCACTGAAGCACAGATTTTGAGGTGTTCCGAATCCATTTCTTGGTTTGAACACGTGAATTGTATGATGCAGTAAATCAGCTTAAGATTAGGGAGCTTAGTTGCAGAAAATTTTTGGTTCCAATAGGTCCGAAAATGCTGACAAACGAGCAAGAACGGGCCAGGAAAAAAGATTTGTTTGGAGCATTTGGAATGTTACGCAAATTACAGGGATATTTTTCTGTCACGCATCGTTAAAGGAGACGAGACCTGGGTCCACTATTATGAGCTGAAATAAATGTGTGCTGATCTCCGAAATCGTAATAATTAATAAGGATTTCTTTTTCACTGGGATCGAATAAAACGATTAATTCACAGATGGCGCAGATGGGTAGAAAGTAACGACACCTTTGTAGAAAAATAACAGTGTGTTTATGAAAGATGTAGGAATACTTCACTTAAATGTCACATGACTAATAATTAAAATTTCTGAGAAAACCATCAGGAGGCAAAACTTTCACATCGATGTAATACTTTAATCTTCCCTATGTCGTTTCAAACAGATGGAACAATGATGTCAGAAGCGGTTCTGCATAATTCCCTTCTAAACCTAAGCGATATTTTTGCATACAATATGTAAAATTGTCAGTTTTAAAATACTTGGAGAAAGATAATTAATTGTTCAAGGATTATAATTTTCTGTAACTTTTGTGATTTCTCTCCAATATTTCATATGAAATTAAGAATTATAATCAATTATTACTAATATCAGCTTTACAAGACCTATTTACGAAAGATAATTAATTGTTCAAGAATTATAATTTTCCGTAACTTTTGTGATTTCTCTCCAATATTTTATATGAAATTAAGAATTATAATCAATTATTACTAATATTAGCTTTACAAGACCTACTTACGACAGGCAAGTATAATAATGATTCACAGTTATGTAGCGTTAAGCAATAATTAACATGTCTTCCCAGTAGTTTAGGTATAGATTACTTTGTTTAATATTCATTACTGTATTGTTATTGCGAATTCAAGGGCTTGGTGGAATAAGGGCCTATCTCATTCTTACATCAATTTTTTTATTGCAAAATATGATTGCAGGCACCATCTAGTGTGTATGTTCACGAGTTTTTTTTGTTGTTGGATATATCTAACATAGTTATTTTTGTTATTGAAGAAGAGGAACACAATGCACTGTTTCCCTTCCTGGTGGAAGAAGAATCCCTTTCCTCAGAAGGTTAAAAACGTGGGATAAACCCTTCTTTCACCAAGTCCTTCAATTATGACTTACAATATAATTTGTTATAATTATAAGACAAATTTGCACTGACAATTTCTCGTACATGCTATGTAAATGAATCAGTATCTTGGCAATGTATGGACAGCAACTTGAATAGCGGCGATGTTGATGTCATAGTATAACCTTTATTTAATATGTCATGAGAGTAGTCCCTATGAAAAAAACAGCCTTGATCTATCAGTTAATTCATATCCAGCTAGTTATGTGACTACTCCCTTTCAAGCTCTGGTTAATTTTTGTATTAAACCCCGGTTTCATTATTGAATTTTTGTCACACAAAACTAAATAAACCTTGGATTTTTTCACACGATGTAAATTGCGCATACTGAATACATTTCATTATTTTAGCATGCCAGTTTTAACAAAAATTAAGATCTGTGTAGCATAGAGATCGAGTGTTAGCATGTTAATGAGTGGTTCATTGTAGTTTTTGTTATTTGATATATTGTAAAATTTCATTTTTAGAGTATTCTTCAGTGCTGCATACCGTTATACCTAGAAAGCATGCAAATTGAGGATGTTACTTATTTCTTTTATTTCATTTCGTCACAACATAAAATATTGTGATGTAATTATTCATCTTGCCTTGATTGTAATATTAAAGTCACTTCTGGGGAAGGAACATATTGAATCTTGTTTGAGTCTCTCCTTTGAAACCCAAAGAAAGTCACTGATGATTTGTTAAAGTCTGATATAAATGGAGAAGAATTTGAGAAACTTAAACTAGATGTATATACCAAGCCTCATAATTAAGATATTTAGGATATGAATCATTAGAATATAATACATGATAATTAGGTTAAAGTATTAGTGTGCGTTAACAATTTCTGTTACATTAGTTTTAATAGGAAGATATCATTTAAAATTTAAATCGATAACAAATTAATAATTTATATGTTGTAGGTTTCCAGGTTTTTGCCGCGTCTTCATTGGTTTCTAGAAGTTGACGTTTCGACCACCATACTGTGGTCTTCAGAGCTGCAGTGATTTCTAACTGCTAACGAAGATGTTATATAGCCTAAGTCAACACTCAGTTCACCTCTACGGGGAGAAGAGGGACAAAATAGTCGCAACAGATGTAGCATAAAATGAAGCAATAGTATAAAGTTTCCAATAAGTGTTTCGTCAAATCCTAATAATTACATTATTACATTATTACATCACTTACCAGTACATTAGAAATTAAAAATTATTTTTTTCTCGGGAATAGTTATCAAAGTTATCAAGTATGATTTTTATTTAAGATCTCGCAAGTTTTAGAGTCGTCTCTGAATAATGTGGACCGAACTTGATTAGTAATAATTTCGTCACCGTGAACTGTCCATTCTTGTTACTGTTCACATTAAGTGAAAATTAAAGGTTAAATGAAAAATACAATTGATTAACAAAGTACAAATTTATGGAACTTTTACTGAACCTGATTATCGAGTAATAAAATGTACCTATCTAAAATATTTCTATTAAGTAAGTAAGATGAGAAAATAAATTATACCTATATGTTCATAACATATTTTATAGACTATATAACAAACATAGCAACTAACATTACAACAGCTAAATTTCACACATTTTGTTTAAAATTTATATTCTGAATTTGACAATTAGTTAATTAATGTTGGAAGTTTTGCCGATGTGATCATTCATGCTGTTAAAATTATTGATATTAAATTACTTGCTGTTAGTATTAACGCATACACAATTTAAACATGCGTCAGTAAATTTAACTTTTCAACCCAACATTCATATTAAACAAAAGGAAATGCTGTTTGTAAAAAGACGTCAACTGTGCAAAACAGACACACTTTTTTGTTTAATAAGCTACACAACATTTCAAGCAGAGAAGATGAGATAGTGAAACAATGTCAATTCCGTGAGGACCAACAATGCACACAATTTTATTAACATGGTGGTGTCAATAAACACTTTTCTACTAATACTGACATAAATAATGAAAGTATTACATATGGCAACAACGTGAACAAAATTTCACGGTACAGTATGTTTATTTTAAAACAATTAATTATTTTGCACGAATTAACGACAATAATAGGACTAACATTTATTGAAGTTTGTGTCTTAGGAGTAATAATGAGTACCTACAGTAAGTGATTTCTTCAGCAATGTTAGGTAAGTAAAACTTGTATGCCATATGTAAAACTTTCATCTTACATGTACAGACACGAAATTAAAATTTGGAGCGAGTCTTGATGGGAGTCCACCTGTATATAGGCAACAATTTCGCACGACTGTCCACAAGTAGCATATATATAGGGGCTCTTGTTTACTGCGTAGTGTGTTGTAAGCAAAACATACAATAAGGGAGCTCCAAATTTTATTTCCGTATCTGTACATAATTCAATATACTCACTCTTAATCAGATTTGTGAATAGTTCTCTAGGTTAGTAGTTCAAATAGAATTCCAGAATAAAAAATGGGAAAACATAGTTTTATTAATTTGAGTTGCTTGGATATAATACATCTTTAATGAAGATGAAAATGTTGCAATTAAAGTATGAATGTAGAATAGAATTTTTTACTTTAAATTTGTAAAATTATTTTCTTCAAATGAATGAATTTAAGCAAGTACAGGGTACATTTGGACGGAGACAGGATTATCATTTTGTGCTTGAGATCTATCTGTATGATTAGGATGTTAAGGAATAAATGCTAAATAACTAAAATAAAAAAAACCCTCGAATTACATATTACAAAAAAGCTATCAGGAAGACAAACAATTTTAATGGTTTGATATTAAGCTGAAAGAATTTGCTGGCCGTATTATTTTGTAATGGCCTGAATTTGTTTCCTTCAGAATTCCTAAATTTCTGTTAATACAGATATAACCTATTACATGTTAAATATATAGAGAGCGGAATTTTAGGTTCTAAAAAGTGGCATTTTAGACGCCTAAAATAGGCTTTTAAACTCCTTTATTTAGGCTCTATAAAATGAAAAATAGGTTTTTTTTTTGTTAAAGAATGTGACTAGTATAAGAGTGTTTTTCATTCACCAATCACATTTCTATAATTCTCTTCACAGTAGATGATCAGTACCTACTGTGGCTATTGTGTCGCTCACTGCTGTACTTAAATATGGAGAGAAAAAAGGAAGGGGTTGTTATCTGTCTTGGAATGTAAGAGAATGCTTATTCGGGTACAACCCAGCGAGTTTGTGTTAAATTGCTGACAGACAGAGGAAGATATAATAATAATAATAATAATAATAATAATAATAATAATAATAATAATAATAATAATAATAATAATAATAATAATAATAATAATAATTTGTCCCGCAGGAATTCTTTTACATGCCAGTAAATCTACTGACATGAGCCTGTCGCATTTAAGCACACTTAAATGCTATTAACTTGGACCGGGATCGAACCCGCAACCTCGAGCATAGAATGCCATCGCTATACCGACTATGCTACCCAGGCCGACTGAAAGTTGGAATTTTAGATTGAAAGATTGTAAGAATGAGAAGGGGTGGCCTGGAGGTACTTCTCTATTGTGTTGTTCACTGCTAGGTTATCCGTCTTGGAATGTAAACGGTACAGGATGTTAAGAAAAACAGTATCAAGGAAAAAAAAAATAGGTTTTTGCCTAAATTCCGCTCTCTAGTTATATATAATGCATGTGATGGAGTGTTTATAATTTCATAAATAAGATGTTTATATAATGCCCATAAAGTTTGGACACATAGGGAAGTGGAGGAGAGTAAGAGATAAGTAACAGAAATAATGATAAAGAGAGAAATAAAGGAAGAAGAAATGAGTAGAAAGAGGAAAGATGAGAGAAAGAAGAAAAAAGAAAGGAAAAGGGAAAAGATAAAGAAAATGGAATAAGTTTAAGAACATAAAGAGGAAAGACAAAAAGGAAGAGGACAAAAAAAAAAGAATGATAAAAATATGAGGAAGAAGAGAAGGAAAAATAAAGTAGAGGAAGGGGAAAAATAAAGAGAATCAGGTGAAAAAGAGAAGGAAAGATGCCTGCCTTATGTGTCCAGGCTTTATGGCCATGCTATATGTATATACAGGGTGAACCGTAAGTAATATAATTTCAGGGAGTTATTCTTTGAGATATTTCAAACAAAAAGTTTAATAAAATTTTGCTCGTTTTTGCTTCCTTTTGGAGAAAAAATTGTTTTATATGAAACAATATAGAGTGATCTGGGAAAACTATTGATTTAATTTTAAACATGCGCAGTCAATTTAAGACAACAGTGTATTATAATAATCAATTATTAAAAGAATTTTAATTTTGTCCTTTAAATGTTCAGAAATTTGGTCCGAACAAATGTAACTTTTCGTTCTGAAAATGAATTTTAAAATGCTACATTTTTTTCGGATCAAACTGCTACACATTTAAAGGACAAAACTAAAATTATTTCAATCATTTATTATCATAATACACTGCTCTGTTAAATTGACCGAGCATATTGGAAATTATTTCAGTAGCTTTCCCTGTATGAAATGTTTCATTTAAAATATTTTTTTTTTCTCGAAAAGGAAGCGAAAACGAGCAAAATTGTATTAAATCTTTTTGTTTGAAATATCTCAAAGAATAACCCCTTGAAATTAGTGATATTACTTACGGTTCACTCTGTATAATTATATTAATTTAATGTAACTTAAGAACACTGCACTACTTCTGCAAATACGCTATCTAATAAAAGTAGTCTGCCTAAAACCGGAACTATATAAATCCGTGATCGCTTATAACTCATCTGTCAACACTGAGTGGCATATAAAGTAAATACATAATACGGAGTTACAAAATAGAGTTAAATTAAAATTGAACGAACTTGGAATTAATTTTTTACTACTGAATGCAGTAACACAGCTATATTATAATTATAGTACAATACCATTTATAACAGAGATCAATTAATTCAATGTCGTCTTCAGAGACACTTAAAAGTTTCTCTTTTTCTTTAAGTTTCTACTAAGGTCGCTTCTCAAGTGCACGATATAAGCAAATCAAGTTATGTTGTAATATCTTTTTATTTATTCATATAAAATATGGATGTATTGCTACATTTTAAAATTACGAAACAGCATCTCAATAACTTTAAAATATTTAAAACAAATGTTACTTTTTGAACATGTTAACATTTGGTCCAAATTGAGTGTGTTGTTTATTATACATACTATAACCTAAAGTATTTTAAGTTTACAAAACAGAAAGTTAATCATTTTGTTTTATAGGTTATATTCCTACAAAAAATTACGAGTTAATTAAACGAAAATAAAATCACGGATATTTTGAAACTTCGATGGAAGTGAAAATCTTTTCATAATGTTTTGCTGTATATAAGGCGCACTCATCATTTCTGTTAATGTAAATAAAAAAAAATAAATTGAGATACTGTAAAATGGCAAGAAGACGGAAAATAACACACCTTTTTACAAAATACATGACAATATTTAAGGAGACATCTGGGTCGAGTAAATCATTATCAATAGACGTAGTTCAATTTCAACATAATAATAATAATAATAATAATAATAATAATAATAATAATAATAATTTGTGTGGAAAATCATTATCAGATCTCAAACACTATTTAATGTCGATGTAATACTCTAATACTTGAACTAGTGCTTTCAATATATCATGTTAGAAGGAATAAACTTAAAATCTCTGGTCATTTTAGACTATTTTATTTTTCAGAATCGAAGTAAAAATATAATTTGTTTTCAGTCTATGAAATATATAATGGTCGGAATATTTTGTGTTAAATTATAATGTAATGGAAAACTTTTTATGCCACTACAAATGATTCCCACTGAAATGATTTTGAATTTATCTGATATAATTAAATACAGTTTACAAATTTAGTAACACTAAACAACTTCGTAATGTTAAATTCCTAACTGTTCCATGTTTACACTTAAAATCTACATATTTATATTTCTTATCTGAAGTTCAGAAAGACATAATGAATATATAAAGTATTTTAGAAAAAAAAAAAAAACCAATGAACTTATTCACAAACTTGACTTCATGATTTAACAATATAACATAAAATAAAAAACTGAATGTACTGACATTTATAAAATAGTTCTTATTTGTTTTCTTATTTCAGATTTCAGCTCTTTCAAAACTATTAGGTTGAAAGTGTCCCGCCATGTAATAATCATGTGTCGTTCTGTGTGGTTGCTGTTGAAAGTAATTATCTGATTGTAGATGATGCTGGGATGGAGATGATGGATTCACTTTGTTCATCATTGTCATTGTCATTGTTGACCCATTGTTGCTAATAGTGGGCACCTGAAGGTCAGCATACAGATTGTCTTTGGTAGTACCATCACGATCCTTTTTCATTTTAGTTGCTCTTCCGCTGTTGTTGATGTTGCAACGCCGCTGCAAGTCGGGATAAGAAACAATCACAAATGGCAACGTTGTTTGAGGAAGGGAATCACTAAATGAAACAAACATTTCACGGAGCCTAAATGAATGCAAAGGGTTCACAATATTTCTTTTGGCGTTCCTTTTCCTCACTTTAGGTTGGTTTTGTTGTCGGTATTTTATGTTTTTTACAGTTGTAAGCTCGGTTCACACAATCACGCCGTAGTGTTCGTGTGTGAATGAAGATTCTGCCGACAGAAAGAAAATAAAGGAGGCTAGAAAAAAGTCCCAATAAACCATAGTACTCCCAAAGTGTGTCAACAGCGAAAACAGTGCCAAAAGATTTGTGAAGTGTTGAGAAATACGGGAAAATCTGCTGGTGTGGATACATGTTTACCTATGATACTTCATAGCTTGGAGTTATTTTGTTGAGTTATATTTCTTGTGTACATTCATTTAGTGATAAAGTTTATTTCTAAAGTTACAAATCTTGTAACTGTATTGGAATACGCTAAAACATATTTAGAGTACCGTATTTGCTATATATATTATTCTATTCGCATTATATGAAACGAATAAAACTGCATTGTGTGAAGGGAAGTAATACAACTAATAAAAAATGGATTAATATTAAGAGAAAAGCAACGATAAGTTTACAATGTTGCAGAAAAAAATATGTTGAAAAATAAATGTACTTGAAATATCCCGCACTCGCTGTAGTTTATCTTAATATATATGCTTTTCTTTCGATGTGAAATTTCATGTTACAGTATATTTGAATAATATAACTTCAGTTAATAACTTGAAGTCCTTCTGCAAGTTATTTTCCTCATCAGATGAAATTAACTTATTTCATGTAAAATTATAAAACGTAATTCTTAAATAGAAAAGAAGACAAGCTAGAATCTTATTTTGGTCCAAAGTTATAGCCTATATTCTTTTCTTTTTTTTTACGTCACCATTCTTTCTTAATACAGATTCTTCGGAAGTACTGGTACTTTTACTTTTGTACTAGATGTACCAAACCTAATTTCTCCACATTACATCTGACAGTAAACATCTATTATTTTACCAGATGTTTTTCTTATAAGCAGTAAGATTATTTCTCTATGATATTCCTCATTAACCGATATAGAACGAAGATTTTTTTGCAGGTCTGATCTTGTTATTCAAAATGCTACCATTTCTAGACAAATATAGTTCTACTTATTGAATATTTTTCTTAAATTACCTTTGAATGTAATATCCGAGCTGGATTTAGCAGGCTTATTCGTTGATAGCTACTTTCCAAATTAGAATTTATTTTACAATTCTTTAACGTTTGGTAACTTTCACTAACAAATATTCTAAAATTTTAATTTATATTTCCCACAGGAATACTTAAATAATTTCGTATTCAACTCGTCTATTCTAATGAACTGTTTGTCTATTTTCTTAAAAGTCCTCTCAGTTTCTTCTAACTTTAAAAGTATAATTTGTTATTCTATCATTACTTCCTATCACAAAATTATCCAGCTCAAAAAAGAAACTTCGGGTAATGAAACAGTTGATACACTTGCTACAAAGGGCACAACGCTTCCGCAAACCCGTGAAAATTCTGCTTTCTTTCGTACTGCATCACAAATTATTAGTCAAGCTTATCAAAAGGAATACACAGAAACCAAACTCAGAGATCCCACAACAGCAATTGGAAAACAGACATCCATCTTTTACCAGACTGGTCGCTGATGGAGCTGTTGCTATATTTCGACTCTATACAGGGTATGATTGCCTTTTCGAACACCTTCACCGTATTGGCGTACTAGATTGCCCAAATTACAGCTGCTTTAGGCCCGCAACACACTTGCAGAGTTTTCGCCAGCGAGAAATGTGTTGCGAGAAAATTAAAAAATTGATAACATGGATTCAAATGGACGTCCACACACTGGAAGAGATTCTCGCTCGAGGCAAAAACCTCGCGCGAGTTTCTCGCTGGAATCGGTAGCTCAGCGAATTTTCTTGACACATTTATCAAAGATGTTTGACATTTATACTCTTTATGACAATTGAATGTAGAAAAAGATATCATAGGTGACGATGACTTGTATTGTTTTTATTTGAAAACGAGGAAAGATGGCTGATAATTGTAGTCAGAAACTTATCGAATTTGTACGTCTCCCGTAGGCCTATTTATATGAGCGTATTCCGAATCTCACCGGTGAGCAATCCGATGGCATCACGGTGTTCCGAATTCCACCGATGACGTCATTGATGCTCCACCGGTGTCGCACCGGTGCCATCAACTTGCAGAGGTGGTGGCAGTCTCCATCAGCCGCCATCAGTGAATCTGATTGGTTCTTGTATAGGGCGGGAATTAGCAGACGAATGAAATCGTGCACTGTTGTGTCATAGCGGTGTGTTCTGCTTTAGTTCTGCTGTATTGTTTGTAATGAGCACAACGTAAAAACAATATGTTAATGGCTTATGAGCGAACATGTCAACGGACCAGTTATTAATACCGGTTGAAGAAATAAGTTGTTTATGATCTCTTTTATTTGAACGAGATGGCAGTACGGAAATTTCGCAAAATTTTGCTAGCGTAGCACAGATAACCACTTACACAGTCGCCATGACAGCATCGATTCTTCCAGCAGTTTTGTTCCTTATTTTCGTTGCAACGTGACGTCATTGATGCCACCGGACCGGTGAGATTCGGAATACGCTGATGATACACGGGATGAAAACTATAAAAATACGAAACTTAGAGAAGAAATATGGAGACAAATATCAGATTATCTGAAAATAAATAGGGCTATATTTTATTTTGATAAGATTTAATAGTATTGATTAAACATTTGAAATAATGTATCTATATGTCTTAACAGTTTACGTAATTTTAATCAGAATATAGCAAAGAATTCTCTATCATATCATGAATGGCAAAAAACAACTGTGGTCCACTGAACCTGAAATAACGCCTAAACGTATCATCATTCAAATCGAAACCAGTGTCCAAAACTCGCCCTTATTTTCGTAAGATACAATGTGATTTTCAGATATTTCTGGCTTTAATTTTAGGCCTACCCCTACTTCTTCTTTTCATTAACAAAATAAGTTCATGTAGCTCCATTTCCTCATCATCTGAATACTCAGATTCAGCATAAGCGTTCGTACGTAATTTGTAAAGTACAATATACTTACAGGTTACATATTTAAGTACGACAATATACGTAAATACATTACCTATAATATTTCCCCCAACGAGTCATTACTATAATCAGAAAAATGCTTTCTGCATGAAGGCAGTGCATAGATGATCATGCGCGGTGTGATCTGTGATAACGAGAACTCGCCAAGTGTGTGGAGGAAGGCTCTTCGCCTCTTTCTCGCAACACATTTCTCGTTAGCGAAAACTCTTCAAGTGTGTTACGGGCCTTAACCAACTAATTGTCGTGGATTCCGACCACGTCTGAATCTTCGAAGCTCTTACCAAAAACTAAATGTCGGAGAGATACTGGGAAACAAGACAACTTTTGCAATAACAGAATTTTTAACGCACCTAACTTTGTTCCATTTCTGTTTTGTTCGTTTCTTCAGGAGTCAAATGCTTGTTGTATTAAATAGCTTATCTTGATATACTTTTGACGAGAAATAACATGAAATTGAATTAGACCATTTGCAAACTATATTCTAATTATTGAATTAGACCATTTGTTAACTACATTCATAAAAAAAACTAAATGATGTCCTGCATGAATAGAAATCCGGATAAAGAGTTACGTGGGAGAAAAAGACCTTCAGGAGGATCTTTACAACGCCATCCAGGACATATTGAATCACTTCAACACCTCTGATTAAGACAGTGTAATTTAATATTTAATTTAAGTATAATGATAATGGTAACGTAAACTTGAATTCGAATTCTGAGAAAATTTAATTTCATGTGCGCTGCACTTCAAACTTTAAATATTTAATTTGTAAGTAAAGTTGAAGTGTTAATATTTGTAGATACAACAGGACGAACCGACTCCATGTCGTTGATATAAAACACTACAGTATACAGAACTAGCGTATCAGTATTACACTTAAATTTTAATGCAGTATTAACTACCTCAAATTGATTTAATAACACTCCACTGGTCTCAACTACTGCGAGATCTTGACACTAGGCGGTACTATTTTCATTTTTATCACCTCCATAACGTTTGTTTCTTTGTTTGCCAACATTGTACTTTCAATAACTGTATCTTTTAGAATGATTCATGTTTTTTTCATCATCCTCAATTAAAACTTTTCTATCATTTATCTTGTTTATATTATTTAGGTTATGTTATAGCTTATGTTGTATGAGATTATGGATAGTCACGTATCAGAGATTGCTTAATATACAGGACGTTTCAAAAATAGAGGACATAATTTGAGGTATGTATTCCCCATATGTAGACAATACAAAAAGTTCATTGCAACATGTCTCCGGAAATGCTTGGTTTCCGAGTTATGGCCTTCAAAACAGTGACAATCACTGGCCATAACTCGGAAACCAAGCATTTCCGGACACATGTTGTATGAACTTTTTGTATTGTCTATGAGGAATACATACTTGAAATGATGCCCTCTATTTTTGCATATTGATCATTGAAGTGGAATACAACTGTTTTAATAAAAAATAAACTGAATCAACAAAGCCTTCTTGACTAGTAATCGTCCATAGAGTTCAATGAAGATTGTATAGTTGGCACAACTGGTAACAAGAACTCAACATAACACACTACTGCCATCTAGCGGAATATTTGTAATAATGAGATGATACAATAATACATTTTCAAGAGAGTTTAGTATTTTTGTAAGTCAATTAATATTTTATTGTATTAGAGTGCTTTATTTCTTCTAATCTTCACGTACTTTTTTTCTAATCGTGTAATAATCAATTAAATCCCACTCGAGTTTTGATCTTCTCTAGATAAATTGAAACCTCTAAGGGTTAATGTAATATAAAATTCGGAAAGTGATATTTTTATTATAAATTATACCTCTAGAAATATTCGTTACGACAATGAAAATTTTAAGTATAATATAACATACATACTCTTGAGTTCTCCTTGCTATGATGTATCAAAGGCATATTCATGCACAGTAAAGAATACTGACTGCATAGGCTAGATCCATTGCAAAATGCGACAGAGAAGGGAAATTTGTGACTGAAAAATAGAGCCATAGAAACACCGAGTTACGTGATTCGGAAAGCAAGTTGATAGAAAAGATAGAGAACACTGTGCATTAGTGAAGTGCCAAGTACAGATTAAGTCGCTATGTAGTTCTTAGCTTTGTAGTCCAGTTCAGTAATGCGGAAATGTTATGAAACAATAATATCAAATTAGGCCATCAGGTGGTACTTCAAGATATCCATTAAATATAATTGCATGTTTACAGGACTCGATTTTACATGTCTGGAATTTGATGCGAATATGGAAGTCTCGATTAAAAAAAGTTACCTTTTAATGCTAGCAAAATTAATATAGTTCTTGACAATTTCCATCATTTGCTGGTAAATCTTGTAACCTCTTATTGCCAGATCTTAAGAATTAGCACCGGTAGTTCTCATTATACTTGTTTTTTTGAAAGATGGGACATGACAGTTAAGCGGCCGAGCTTGGAACTACAGTGCCATGTTGCCAATATGGACTACCACGCTGCCATCTGATGGTAGCTAGCAATTGTCGTTAAGATATCGAACGTTAAAACATTCATTGACAATTGACGCGATGGTAAGAAAACAATACAAAAATCGACAGAGAATCAAAGACGAAACGTGCCAATGCTAATATTGTGTACACAATAAATTAGCCAATAGAGCTATTAAGCACTCGCCATATGGAAACTGTAAGTTTGGCAATCCAACCGTTGTTACCATAGCAACAGGCCTACCACGCTCTGTGACATTCAGTTGTTTTTCCGATCGCAACGGTCCTGTCATGTCCCATCTTTCAAAAAAACAAGTGTAGGGTACATGTTTTTTTTTATTTTGTATTATTTTCAAGAGAAAATGAAATGCTGAATGCAGTTTTCTTCATGAATTAATTTCATAATAGATTTATTTTATCAGTAACTTAGAGCGATTGTATAAGTGCAGTAAAGAATGCAGCTAACTGTCCATACCGACAGTCAGAAATGCGGCAATGATCACATTCAAAGAGGTTGTAAATAAGTTCCAGTAGTAAAAATTCGAGTCCTGTATTTATAATATACGTAAATCACAAGTAAATGGGCCATTACATATAGCAACACGCAGTCATAACCTTATAATACAGATGCTTTCTGGAAAATATATATTCATTTGTTTTATTTTAAATAGTGCAGTAGCAGAAACAACAAGTGCTTGGCGTTGTGCAATAGTGTAAAAGCAGTGCAAATTAATGGTGCTGTGCAGTCGTTGCTTGGTGATAGTGTTGGTGCTGGTGCACTGTGCAGTAGGGAACCAAAGCATTGAGAAAACAACGACCAGTCTCTCAGCCAATCAGGCAAGTACGATCATGACGTGGACTAGGAAGCCAGACACAGCGTATCTCTCTCATAACTTCTGCTCTCGATTTGCGAACTATCCAGTTACAAGTTATGTCTGTCCCATTTATTTTGGTCAATGGGTTCATACGGGAGAGATGCTAATCTAAGTTCATGCGTCTACACTTAATGTGTCGCACCAAACTGTCTGACAAGACACAATTTTTCCACATCACATCACAATGCAACACAAAAGATTATTCGATCAAACATATTCTTTCCTCCTTTTCATCAACAAATCAAAGATTTTTTTTTCTCATACAAGGCTGAGATGCTGTTAAGTGCGACATATTTTTTATTTTAATTTGTTTTAGCAGGCGGTGACAGAAGGCACACGTGCGGTGGTTGGGTGGTAGTAGTAGTAGTGGTAGTAGTAGTGGTCGACTTGCGGGCAGAACAGTAGGTGGCAGCAGCAGTAGCTGTAGTAGCAGTAGGATGGTGCTACACCCTGGTGGGAGGCTGCAGAACCATGGCGGCCAATCTCACCTTCATCGCTTCGGGAGAGCCGCCGGTGATGGTGTGAGGCCGCCTGGAAGGCGAAGTGCTGTATATCGCCTCGGCAGGAATGGCTCCACCGCCTCCTAAACCTTGATTCTCGAGGCGTGGGGTCTTCCTGCCTGCGCTGTCGACGTCACTCTTCTCGCTGTGATTGTGAACAAAAAGTATTGAACATTAACTCTGTTGCACTAGTAAACATTTTGTAACATCACTTTTAATTAATTAATTAATAATAATAATAATAATAATAATAATAATAATAATAATAATAATAATAATAATATATTTTTATTGAGCAAAGTTTATTGTGTTGTTACCAGAAAAATTATTTTTCGGTGCTTGGTATACCTGATGTGCCAAGAATTCAAAGACTGAAGGACACAAATTTATAAAGAGAGAATCATAAACTTAACACTACCGGTAATGTTTTTATTGTTCAGGAAATCATTCCAACATTAAGTTTTTAATTTAATAAAACACTTATGAAATATTTATTTGTATGTCAGTTGACAATAAATGTTATGTTTTATTTAATGACGCTCGCAACTGCAGATGTTATATCAGCGTCGCCAGATGTGCCGGAATTTTGTCCCGCAGGAGTTCTTTTACATGCCAGTAAATCTACTGACATGAGCCTGTCGCATTTAAGCACACTTAAATGACATCGACCTGGCCCGGGATCGAACCCGCAACCTTGGGCATAGAAGGCCAGCGCTATACCAACTCGCCAACCAGGTCGACAGTTGACAATATGAATGAAACATGATCTCATATACTTTTTCTCAATTAATGTGTGTACATATAAAACTTTCTGCAAAAAAATGGTTATGTCCAAGTGTTCTTTCTATATAAAAGAGAACAGTGAAACGTTTTACAAAAGTTGGTAGATATATGAGATACCTATACAGTGAAACGTTTTACCAAAGTTGGTAGATATATGAGATATCTATACAAAATATGTCAGATTATTATATTGTACAGGAACATCATTTTATTTTTACTTCAATTTTTATTGTACCTGAGTTTTTTAATGTACTTCACTCCCACCCCCTCTACTAGCAAACTTCCAATCGTCCTCCACACAGAACTAAGGCCGCGTATGCAGTCAAAGTCGCCTTACAGTCATAGTAAATAGTACTGAGTTAGTGAGTATAGTACGTTCCAGAAATATGTTCGTGTTTTTCAGTGACGAAAGAGCTTTCACTATTGAATCATATTTTCGCACAGGTACTGTCGTCCGTTTGCCTACGTCGCATCCCGGTTTTCTCCACCGCTTCTGCTCGCCCATCTGTAAAGGCTAGTGGCTGGGCTGTCTTAGCTCTTTTGTGAAAACATTAATTTCTGTTAGGAATTGGACATCTACGTAATATTATACACCTGTTTAAAATAACTTAAATAAAAGGGCCTCGTTAAGTAATTAACTGTCACGTGATTTCCCCCTTTCTATGACCCTGCGACAAAACCACTTGGACGTACAGTAGATAGCATGTCTCAGTAATTTTATCTTTTCGGATCGGGCAGAAGTCAAGATTGAATTTATAGTATATAAGGTACTCTTTTATAGAGTAGGTACAGAATTATTTTAACATGAGTTACTAGTACCAAGGACGAAACTGGTAATTGGAATTAGGTACAATAGTCTATAGTGCGATAATATGCACAAAAGAACTGAAGCCTGTATCGAAATGAAAGGCCACCATTTTCAAAAATATGTTTAAATATCCATATTACCGGTATGATTATTTTTCAATTTAACTTCATTCTCTATATTGTACGCTAATGTGCTGTAGACAGTATAATAAATACACTGCATAATGAATACGTACGAATGGATAGCTCAGTTCGTGAGTAATAACACTTATTGTTAATACAGTAACTGTATCTTGATTAAACAAAAACCTAATGAAAATTATCAAACTCAAAATCGCTATATTTCCTGGTTTACGTAAATGGATGAACTACTTTTCTTCCCTTCGATACCTAGTAAAGTGATTTGTTTGTATTTTACGCAGTATCATCAAACTCCAGACATGGAAGGGAGTAGCAAACGGTTTTTCCGGTTCTCAACCGTTAATCCAAAGTATAGGCAGGTTAATATTAGAAATGTTAGTAAAAATAAAATTATGTCTCTATATAAGAAACGAGAGGGACAGTTTTTTTTTCTGAAAAATTAATAAGCTTATTTTGGACTTGTCCAGTTTTTGCTATAAACCCTTCAATTTGTAATAACATATAATATCAAGATAAATGACCAATGTCGTCGGCCTGGGTAGTGCAGTCGGTATAACGTTAGTCTTCTGTGCTCGAGGTTGCGGGTTCGATCCCGTCCCAGGTCGATGGCATTTATGCGTGTTTAAATGCGACAGGCTTATGTCAGTAGATTTACTGGCATATAAAAGAATTACTTGAGATAAAATTCCGGCACACTGAAGACGCTGACATATCCTCGGCAGTTGCGAGCGTCGTTAAGTAAACCATAATTTAATTTTAAAATGACCACTGGGATAGAAAACCTTCATTCTACCGCATAGTCTGAGAGGAGTTAGATGATAAAATATGAATATGCATTATTAAATAATGTTCAAACAGTAAAGTTTGTTCTAAACGTATTAAATACAATTGAGGCATAGCCACATGGACGAAATATTTCTCTCGTATCCCAAAACCAATATGCACGGAGAGGATTTAATTGTCAGTTATTAATTTTTGGTTTAATTACATATGTTTTAAATAAAAACTTTAGTATCGACATTCTACACTCATATAAAATCCCAAAACAAAACTTTTTATTCCATTCTCTATGGCGGTTTTAGTTAGAGGCAACGAAATGGAATAACGCGGAGCCTGTGTGTACAATATTGTATTTACTCTATGCAGTATTTTATTTTTCTGCCTTCAATATTTCATATTACCCTGAAGCTAACTGTGCACATTGTTGCCATACGAATGGGATGACTCCATTTGGTTTAGGTATTACACAATCTAGTACTGTATATACAGTCACGAAGCTTGAGTTTATGAGGGTACTAAAAACAATAGACTGTGCAGGTACTATTTCGCATTGTCTGTAATGAGGCGATAGTAGCGATCCTAGTGGTTAGCAACTATCTATGGATGCATATTCACTACGTATTGAGCTTCGTGACTGTTTACCAAACTGTATTAGCTTGTACGACCCAAACATTTTCTCCTCTCTCCTTTGGCACATCTGCCGACAACCAATCTAATTATAACAAATGTTATAGACGACGTTTCGTAGTAATCCATCACTTATATCATAAAGATAATTTCAGCCTTTTTGTACAGGGACATACTTTATTTTTACCAACATTTTTAACATTAACCTGGCTATACTCGGAAACACTGTTACCCTCCTTCCATTACAGGAGTTTGGAGTTGCTAGTGCAATATGTCAACAAATCATTTTACTAGCTATAGGAGGAGAGAAAAGTAGTATATCCATTTATGTTACAGGGAAATACAGTATTACGATTTTCAATTTGGTCATTACTTTTACAGTATTTTATAAAAAAACAGTAGAATAGTAATTTTTTTTTTTCACAAACTCAACTCTTCAGGCGGTTATATACATTATGTAATGTCTACTTTATTCAGCATATTACTAACCTAATTTATTCCTGAGAATTTTGTGAGCACTTCCGTAAGAAACCCCAATTTCTACAGCTAACTTCTTGACCGACTTATTAGGACCTCGCTGCATCATTCCTCTAGCATCTTCTACAGCATCTTCTATCACCTTTGTTGGCCATTTACACTTTTCTTCCTTTCTGTACACTCTGTTGCTCTAAATTTATCTACCAGATTAATGACATTTCTACGAAAATATTCCGTAATGACATAATCAGGAAATTGTGAAAAAAAAAAAAAGAAAAACTGTTGTTCAGATTCGGTTATATTGTAATTCCAGTTTCCATCATTGTCTTTCATACCTACAAACAGTAAAACAAAACTCTTGATTAAATAATGCTGTTAAGTACCGCACCATATTATAGGTACCGTACTTTCGGTAACTCTAATCCTCACTTATGCTCAGTCCACACAGATAAATTCAGTTATGCTATACACCATACCTATGTGAAAATAAACTTCAATAATATAAGCTTTTTCTTCTATAGAAAATGCAACATATTTCTGAAACACACTGTACTCTGTACTGTTTATTTCACTGCTAGCAACAGCGGCCGTAAGTTTGTGTGACTGACGTTAGCAAGGATATTAGTGAAGGGGGTGGGATCAAGTACATTTAGAAACGCAGGTACAATAAAAATTGAAGTAAAAATAAAATGATGTCCCTGTATATTGATTTGTACACGGAAATGGCCCATTGGATCAAGGTTAACTGAGAGTACCATTGTAATACATTTTAATTAATCATCGACTTATAAATCTATTATATCCTTTGAAGTAGTCACGATGTCATATTTCTTACGTAAACACTCTCATGTGATTCTTATATTTCGGAAGTTGTTGAAAGTTCGTGCTATATAAAAGAGTGCATGGTCAAAAACGAAGAAGAATAATAATAGAGTCCTCCGTATGTGACGCCACGGGACGTACAGAAATATCTTCCACAGTGCGGATACGCGTAACAGTTTGGCTGGTGTTGCATGCGTGCAGTTAACCTCAGTCTGTTGTGATTACTCGTACGTAGCGTAGTGCAAGGTATTGTTTTTTTCTGTATTGTATTGTATTGTATTGTATTGTATTTATTAACATTCCATGGTATTCATACATGCTTACAGCTAGAATATGGAACAAGTCAAAAAACTTAATACTATTATAAAATCTTAATCTATAGTCACAGTCTAGATGAAATATATACACACGAGATTTACAATATAGTCTACTAGTACAACACATAGTTTTAGTATCAATTTCATGAAGTGTTACTGAATGTCATGAATTCACCTACAGAATAGAAGGCGTGAGAAATTAGGTACTTCTTTAATTTGGCCCTAAATAATTTTATGTTTTGAGTTTCATTTTTTATATCGATAGAGAGGCTATTAAAATTTTTACTGCCATATAACGCACTCCTTTTTGATAGCACGATAGACTTGCCGATGTAGTATGAAAGTCATTTTTTTGACGTGTATTTATGCTATGAACTGTTGAATTAGTTACAAAGTTTTCACGATTACATACGAGGAAGACTATTAATGAAAAGATGTACTGAAAAGCCATGGGCATTATTTGTAGTTTTTTTAAAATAGTCCTACACGACTCCCTAGATTTCGCACCTACTATTATTCTAATTACTCTTTTTTGTAATAGAAATATATTGTTACTATCTGTGGAATTTCCCCAGAATATTATTCCAAAACTCATTACCGAGTGGAAGTATGCAAAGTATATTGTTTTTAAGGTATTGATATTTACTATCTTTTGCATAGATCTAATAGCAAAACAAGCTGAATTTAGTTTGGGGGTAATTTCTTTAATATGATTTTTCCAATTTAACACATTATATATTTTTAAGCCAAGAAATTTGGTTGTTGTTGTTGTTGTTTCTAATAGGGATCTATTGTTAATTATTGTGCTAGAAATTTGCGACGTTGAATTTGGACAGGATTTAAATTGAATTATGTTAGTTTTGTTACAATTTAATACTAATTTATTGACTGAGAACCAGTCACATATTTTGAAGAGAATTTCCTCTGTTGAAGAATGGAATGTGTTGGAGTTATTGGCTGTAATTACTATACTTGTGTCATCTGCAAATAATATGGGATGACCTACATCTTTTATAAGGGGGGCAAGATCATTTTGAGAATGGTGTAGGCCTATAGCATATTTAGTGAGTTTCTGTAGTTTGAAGTTATGAAAAATATGAAAGAAAATATCTGACAAGTCATTTCGAATATTCGCAAGGAGAGAGTAGTCGAGTATTTCAGAACAATCTTCGGAGATGTAAAAAAATGTACTGAAGCAGAAGGACACTTTGAACATTTCTTGTTACACAGGTAAGCTGGACTTATACTCATTTTAAGTTTTTTTTAATACAAAATTTCCCCGCTAAACAGGTTTTAGAAACTGAAGTTACTACCGCAGAAATGGTGGCCGATTTCGCGGTAAATGTGCTAGGCGTATAATAGAAAATGTTTCTGAGCTTTCGGTGTGAGGGAAGCGTCATATTCTTACCTCAGAAGCCAGAAAGAAGCAAGTCCAAAATATCCATTTTGAGAAATGGTATGATGAATGTTCCACTTTGCATAGCGCTACTTTGAATATCGAATATGGAATTCGGGAGTACCAATATCAAAACAATGAATCAGCCATAACCTAAAAATCCATGTTTTGGCACTTACTCGTTTTGTCTTCTGACGCAAGATATGTAAGACCAAGACCGTCTCCAATACTCAGACCTTAATACAGAAAAAAGATGGCCGCCGCTGCGGTCCAACCACTTCCATTTATATAGACGGCTCTGCCATATCCTTATGTCAAAATAGTTAAATTTTTCGTATTTATTAAGTTGAATTACTAAATTTTGTTTTAAATAAACGCCCAGCGTTAATTTATGAGCAATGTTTGATTCAATTTCAAAGGCGAGACAACAAGATAAGTATGGTACGAGTAGAAACACATTGCTATAAAGTTATGAACTTGACAGTGTAAACACAGCCTGGAAATAGTTTTCAATAAGTTGAAAATCATACCCTGAACTCCATATAAGTTACTGCAGTAAATGCAAACGTTCATTAATAGTTGTTGGGCATACAAAAGGATAACACACACTTAAAATCAATAACACAATTAAACTACTACTTACTACTAGCTACTACTAATAACAATAATTCAGCTTATATTTTATATTTTTAATAGATGGATGTTGACAATCTAGAGTCCTTAGCCTAATTCGTCCTGAATTTCAATTCTTTATGTTTTGTCACTTTTAGGCTTAGGCCTAACTCTTTTCACTTTTCTCGATAATTGGTTTGAAATGTTTTACCCTCGTTCAATACTTTTGTATAGTTATTAATGATGGAATTTCTTCTACACGGTCATCTTTCATATTCAAGAAAATAACATAGTCATCTTAAACAACGGTCATAAATGAAGCCACACTTCTTTCCTGAACATCACTTTGAAACTGAACAAAAATGCTAATAATGTCCCTATCACACCATTCCCTGAAAAATTCTTCTTCTCTCTCCATCTGTTCCCCTTTCCGTTGATGTGGATTCTTTCTGGGTGCTAGAATGACTGACAGTACGGTATGAAAGCTGGTTAGGAAATAAGGTTCTTTAGGCGTCATCGGTAAGATTCGAAATTTCCTGAGGAATACGAAAAGCATCACCATTTACGATAGGAAAAATATCTTTCCTAATAATTAATCTAGGCTCAAAATATTTTATGTGTAACACTGTCATTTTAGGAGGATAGGAACTGGCCATCCTACCTCATTATCTCTTGACTTAGTTGCCTCATAAGTGGTGCCTTGTTGATATTTGTGAGGTTTAGGCCTGTCTTCGGACAACTGACTAAACAACAACAAACTGTAATTTCCTTAAATTGGAAATTGTCACGATTATGCACCTAAACCATTTGTCGCGTAGTAAAGTTATATTTTTCGGGAACTTAAACGCTGAAATATGAGAGACAGATCCACTATTAGAATTACAACCCGATAAACAACACAAACAGCCCATTTCACGACGTAATTAACACAAGAAAACATCATAACAAAACCACGTGGTAATAATTCTTGAACCGCTACCGGCGCCATTTTGGCCACTATCGATACCTACATTAAGGTCTGAGTATTGGAGACGGTCTTGGTAAGACCGAGTACTTCTCGATTACGAAAAACGCAGAAATTCCGTTTACTACTATCGATGGAAAGTTCTTTTTTTTTTTAGTAGGTTATTTTACGACGCTTTATCAACAGCTTTGATTATTTAGCGTCTGAATGAGATGAAGGTGATAATGCCGGTGAAATGAGTCCGGGGTCCAACACCGTAAGTTACCCAGCATTTGCTCATATTGGATTGAGGGCAAACTCCGGAAAAAACCTCAGCCAGGTAACTTGTCCCAACCGGAAATCGAACCCGGGCCACCTGGTTTCGCGGCTAGACGTGCTAACCGTTACTCCACAGGCGTGGACGCAAAGTTCTTAAGACTACTAAAAATCAGTTAAAGAACAAAAGAACAACAAAAATAGTGTTAGTCATGGTTAAAATATAGATAAAATTACCTTTTCATACGAAGTTCACCAGTTCAAATCCTTTGGAAGGGAATTTAAAATGAGATGTTCTCCGTACGACACATAGATAAAATAATTCTAAACTTGAAGGAGAGAACTTCTGGAAAAAAACAGCTGACAGTTTCCCTGCCTAGGATTTATGCTATACAAACATATATCTTTAGACGCTGTGAAAGCAACCAAGAGGCTAACAGGCATTTTCAATTAGGAAATATAAATATTTAGAAGAGTTTTTAATGTCAAAGGAAGAAACGTTGTTTCACGTTCATCTTGTGTTTCATTTCAGTAGGAATGAACGCAAACTCAGTGAAACCAGAATTCACAGTTGCCAGTCGTGAAGTTTCGATTGAGAATCGGAGAGTGAAACAAAAGTCACATCTATCCAATCGCTGGATCCACGAACAGCGAAACTCGACTCGCTTTCGATGTCACAAAAGTGGTGTGGAGTTATAGCACACGTTCCACGACACGGAGAGAAGCTAGTTTTTGAGTTCTCATTATACAAAACCTATAAAGTATTATCATGCTACGGGGGAGGAAAAAAAACTACACAAATAAAAGCTTTTAGGATCTCGGATTTTGAATAAAATGCTTTTGACATGTCTGTCTGTGTGAAGCCTTTTCCTGAACTACTGGACGGGTTTAGTTTATATTCAAAATCTGCTTGTCAGTTCATGTACAAATGATGCACATACGAAAATAAGGGATTTGTGTTTCACACAATAACACACAGTAGTGACTTACTACTAATCGTCGTCGAAAATTCAGTCTCTGAATTTTAAAAAATAATGAAGAGTTATATGGAGCAGTATACAGGGTGATTCACAACTAATGATCCGCGCTATAGGAATCTGTTCTACAGGCCATTTTGAGCATAAATTGTCATATTAACATGTGTTCTATTATCAACCGTTAAGGAGTTACAGCTGATGGAACCCTACAGTGGTTTTGAGCAGAACTAAGAATTATTCACTTAAATAAACATAAATATTAACTCAAAATACTGTAACAATCATAAAAAAAAACATAACTCAGTTTGGAAGCAGATTTTCAAATATCTCTCCTTCCACTTCAATGCACTTGGCCGCACGGATGTGAATGGAGCTTAGCGTTCTGTACGTAGGCCCGGCTGTCCCTAATGAGCGCATCAGCGTACACAATAAGAGAAGACTAATCTTCCCCATCCCCCCGTACTTCACACGTTATAGCTCAACCTTCCGTTTAGTTTACGTTCCAATGTTTGTATTACGATGCAAGCAACTCCAAAGTCTGACTCACAGTATAACGATTGGATTTTAACGAATAACTTTCAAAGTAATGACAATCAGGCCCATGTTCAGATGAAATTTTATAGTCAAAATTGCAAATAAAACTGATTCCTAAAACGTGTGTCAGTCGTGAATCAACCAGTAAATGTTGTTCCCACAATAATAATAATAATAATAATAATAATAATAATAATAATAATAATAATAATAATAATAAAACTGTTACAAAACTATGCCTCAAAGGAAGAACTTACCTAGAACTTTGGAATTTGAAAATATATACTGTATATGAATTACATGCAACAAATTAGCATAAATCTAGCCGCTTATAAAATTGAGGAAGAAGTAATAAGTACCAAGACAGCCGTGTAAGAAAGGGAAGAAAATTACATTAGGTACTACGGTGGTGGTGGTGGTGGTGGTGGTGGTGGTGGTGGTGGTGGTGGTGGTGTCTAATGCCTACCCACTTCACTTGCGTGATTCGGGTTCCGCATACTGCGGATAGATGGCATTACTGTGACCCATTTTCATGTAGCACACCACTTCGGCGGGTCACGTTATGCATGATGTATATCTGTGAAGACTTATATGTTGCGTACTAGGGTGAGTGTATGTGTAAGTGTTCGTGTAAGGGTAGTGTAGGAAAAGGGTGAGGATGATGATGATGAAGGTGAGGAAGTCAGAAGGAGAAACCCGGTGCCGGCACGTAGCCTACTCATAACTGTAAGTATTTCTGAAGCAGGCAATTATTTCTCATTATACAAAAGATCGCTCTTCATCCCTCGCAACGACAATTTTATTCAAGGAAACTTCACAGTTTCTTTTCGCGGAGCAATAATTAGTAACAATAAATGAGGTGGGCTGTAATAGATTTTTCTTTACAAGTTTGTGGATGGTAAAGAGGAGATCAATGGAATAGAGAATGGAACTTGTGAACTAACATGGTAATAGAAATGCGGGAGGAAGTAGTCTTTGACAATATGAGTTAAACCACGACTTTCTTATGATTGCCACAGTTTTAGTCTTCTTCTTTGATACTTTCATTTTATATTTCTCACAAAATATGTTATTCGATTCACGTAAATCTGTGCCAGCTGGCAGTAAATAAATCATAGGCTAATACAAGACCTGTTACAATTAATATTTGTTTTGTATGTATAAATTCAAAACTTGTACAACATTTAATAAAAGTTCACAAAAATCAATTTTTTTCTTAGTTTTGGGTAACTTAACACATTATTATTATTATTATTATTATTATTATTATTATTATTATTATTATTATTATTATGCTGTGCTATTTAATGTTGTTAAATATAATAATAATAATAAAAGTAACTTACTTTGGGGTCGTGTAAATTTGGAGGTAATTGTATTGTGGAGTTACAGCAGCCTCACTTTTGTGACAATGATGAAACTTTGGATTGGGTTCTCGATGTGAAACAATAATTACATTTTGAGAAGGGACCCTGCTCTAAGGAATTAGTCACGCCCTAAAAACGAGCAAACAAATGAAAGACCATGGATCTCCTAGTATACCACGGGACGCTGCCGCTGAAGATCAAACAACGGTAAATTGGGGTGTGGTGCGGCCGTAGGGTGGGTAGAGGGATGCATGGACAGGCGGACATGACACCTCGACAGCTGGGAGTGACGGCCACTAGACGACCACATCTGAGCCAGCCACTTGGAGACGTCTGCAAACAACTCACTGTTCACAAACAACCGCATTTACAAGCAACACACCTACATGCTTCAACCAGCACTCGTCGGTTTTGAGTAGAACTAAAGTCTTTTTCCTCGTTAGGTATGGGATGGAGTAACTTAGAATTGACAGAACATAAAACATGCAACTTCCTCCCTTGTTCTATTTGTATTCCCCTTGTTCTCCTTGTATTCCCGTTGTTCTATTTACGTTCTCCTTGTCTTCTCTTGTTTCCCTTGTCTTGTCTTTGTTCTCCTTGTCTGTCCCTTGTTCTTCTCTTCCTCTTGTTCTTCTCTTCCCCTTGTACTCCTTGTCTTCTCCTTATTCTCCTTATCTTTCCCTTGTTCTCGTCTTCGCCTTCTGATTACTTTTTAAAAACTATATTTCGTAAGTAGCCTCCACGCCAACGAATACATTCCTGCAATCTGTTATGAAAGTTCTGCTTAACTCGCCCCAACAAAACAGGTTCGATGGCACTAATTTCGTTCCTTATGTTTTGTTTCAACTGGATGATGGTGTGAGGCTTGTTGCGATACACCCTACTTTTGAGATAACCCCACAAGAAGCAATCAGCTGCAGTCAGGTCAGGAGATCTTGGCGGCCAGGCAATGTCTCCAAATCGTGAAATTATTCATCCTGGAAACATGTTTCGGAGACAGTTCATTGAACCATGAGCAGTGTGCGTTGATTACTTCCTATGGGGTTATCTCAAAAGTAGGGTGTATCGCAACAAGCCCCGCATCATCATCCAGCTGAAACAAAACATAAGGAACAAAATTAGTGCCATCGAACCTGTTTTGTTAGGCGAGTTATGCAGAACTTTCATAGCAGATTGCAGGAATGTATTCGTTGCCGTGGAGGCTACTTACGAAATGTAGTTTTTAAAAAGTAATCAGACATTAATAAATCGCATTGTACTAGATTACTTCCAGTATACGTGTTTTCTTTTAATTTGTCCTGATTGTCCCACAACAGGAACATAAAAACCATCATATCCCACTGCTGCACCCTATACGAATGCATTATATATTGTTATTCAACAGTAACTTAGGAACCAAGATTCTCCTATTCTGTTGTCTATTACACAGGTTGTTTCCGAGGAGGTGTTACAAACTTTCAGAGATGTTGGCGAATGTATCAATTTCAGATAAGGAACCGTGGTCCGGAAATGACTGAGTCGAAAGTTATAAGCAAAAATAGTTGTGTGGAAATGGAATTGTAATTTGGCACCACGTGCCCTTTTTCCCTTAACTTTTGGAACAGTCGTGGAAAAATGATGGGCCGGATGTCTCCTACGTGGGTACTTGTCACGATACAATCTGTGAGCTTGTCTACTGTTCCCATTGGCTCATCCGTATTCGAAAATCAGGTCTGCTTATTCCGCTCTCGTGTACTCCTCCATTTCACTAAGACTGATCGACTGGACACTGCAACTTGTACACATACACTGCTGTCTACAGACGTGCATATCAGGACCCACCATGTCCGTTACACATTACGCTATCTACATTGCTTTAGTGTAGTTTCCTGTCCCCATCCCTCAGACAGCGCATTGAATGGAATACTGTAAGTGGCCAACGTAAACAACGTCAGATAATACAGTCCGTGGTAAGAATAAACATGGGTATATAGTAGGCTATATACTGGACTTTTTTTTAGTATATACTCTTGTTAGTAAGAATAAAAACCTTTGAGTACCTACTCATTTTTGATTACATACTCATAACATGGAAGCATAGTAGAATATACTCAAGTGTCCACCTTGTACAGAATATATACTCATGCTTGATAAGAATGAAAGCTAGTATATTCTCATATTTATAAGTTCGTTCTCATGTTATTATGAGTATGGTTTGTAGCAGGCTCAATTCTGAATATTTGTTGATTTGTGTTCAGTTTAAAGTTAAAAATGGCAGAATTTATGAACTATGTAGTACCTCATGAAAAAATATAGAAAAAGACGTGAACTTCAGAAGCCTTTAACGCTTCACAAAAGTGAATGTGAAAAAGGTTAAACACATATTTGTTATTAATAAAAAATATAACCTATAAAAATCTGAATGTCTATCAAATTATAAGGTTAGATTGTATTGTTAAATATAATTAACAATTAGAGTTTATTTTGTAAAATTTTAATTGCAAAATGCAATTACTTGTAACTTTAAATTATATATATATATATATATATATATATATAACTTTCTATAATAAAAATAGAATTAGCATAATTGGAATTCTAGAAATGGATTGTAATCTCTATCCAACATCCCATAATGACGATTACCCAGTACTATTTCCTTGTTTCCTGTTTATTAACGTCACTTATCTGATTCATCCTCTCTTTCATGTTTATTTATTTATTCATTTATTTACTTATTTATTTATTTATTTGTTTGTTTATTTATTTACTTATTTATTTGTTTATTTATTTATAAAAAAGCAAAACACAAACCACTACAGCATGCTGATAGCATGTGAAAGTCTATAAAAAGAACTGAGCATCACGGTGCAATGTGGTCAAAGAGGACAGGTAACACGAGTACATACTAACTTTTAAACGATCAAGAAGGCTGTAGAGATGAGTATATATTCGCGTTAGGTAGAATGTCTTTATTCTTACGAATATGGGTATGTTCTAGTGGTTACGAGTATATAATCACAGGAAGTGCTCATACTCAAAAGTATAAACCTTGACAAAGTACTTAAGCTTTATTCTTACTACCCAGTATGTGCAAGATGTACAGATAAATACACATAAATAAGGTGTACAGAGGACTAAAATTACTTCATTTCCACACAATTATTTTTGCTTTTAACTTTCGACTCGGTCATTTCCGGGCCTGGGTTCCTTATCTCAAATTGATACATGTGCCCTTCGCCATCATCTCTGAAAGTTTGCAACAGCACATCGGAAACACTCTGTATTTTGAAATCGTGTATTAACGTCAACATATGCAAACAATTTTTTTGCATGCTTTCCGCACAAAACCAATACGCGGTAAGTGTGAAATACCACATTCAGTATTCCCAACGTAACACACATAACAATTTCCCTCTTCTTACCGCTTAAGCGCGACATTCATTTTACTGCTTTAGGCTTTTAACATATTATTTTTAAAGACGTTCAATATAGTAATAATTATAAATTGGAAACTTACCACTGCAATTTCACCTAAATTTGCTCTGTTAATTATTGTTTTTAAATATTTGCAAAAATTAAGTAAACTCTACAACACCACAAAAGTTACTGCATTTCGTGATGCATGTAACATTAAGGAAGCCGTTTGTTTTAAGTTCGCATTTATAGACTGGGGGAAAAAAAAAGACAGACGTATATCACGGCCTGCTGGAGTATAGTAAACACAGAAAACATTTTAAAGCAACAATGTTGAAGATAGATATTTTTGTTTTCCAAAATTGCCGTCATTGAACAGAAACCAAGATGGAGATTTCATTGCAACTAATTAGAAATTCCTCTTTCAGGTATGTAATAAACATATTCGCACAAAATAATGTACGATACACGAGCGGTATGTTTTCTTTCAATTCTCGGAAATTAAAAAAGCTCAACTACGTTTCGCTTTTTCAAACTTTTCCTCGAACATGAAAACTTCAACATACCGCTCTTGTAACGGATATTACTATTTTGCAGCATTATACAAATTTTTCTATACAGTTAGTAAAATGAACAAATGAGAGATAAAAATCTGAATATTGTTGGATTAAAACAAGAAGGAAAACTGCTTCGATAAACGTTGCTTTTGGCGTAATAATAAGCAAGCAAAATGCAAAGCCTTCTATTTGTGCCGCAGCATAACAAAGTCCCACATTTCCACTTACACCTATCAAAATTTCATCAAGTCTTCCTGTTTGCTCTGAACGAAGGTTTCGCCGTTTGAATGCAATTCTGACGAGAGGTTTGTGCTTTATCTCAATTTCCGCATAAGTCTATCGTTCTTTCGTTCTCTTCTAATGATGCGAACTTGTGCACTGCAATATTCATGAGCTCCACGGCGATGTCGACCTTGCGAGAGACAGTCCATTCCCGACTTACTACTTAGCCCCTTTCAAAGAATTCTCTCGGAAATAAAATTCTATTTCTGACTAATGTAAGGAAGCTTTTAATTTGCAGACATAAATTAAAATCTTGTCTCACTGCGGAACCTGGTACGAAATTTATATATTACTCTAATTGGAAACGACGTGGCGTCAAAGGCAGGACGCGGCGGTGCTAGGAGTACAAATTGAAAATAAGATACATGAAGACTAAGAGAAGGCAGACAGAGAGAGAAATACGAACGGAGAAGAAAAAAACAGAGAGAAAAATTGTGTAACTGAAACGAATGTTGACAAAAAGAAGACGAAGGAAAGCGTTTGTAGTCGGAGGGTTACCACGACATTCCACTTTATCGCATCCCTTGTGGCGGCCTTTGTTTCGGCGTTGCTAAGCTAAGCGATTTCTTTTTGTGTCTTCGCGGCGGTTGTAATGGCAACCACTCAGTCCAATCACGGAGGGATGGGATGCACCCTTTCACCATCGCCACGTTGGATAATTTTCTAGTGAATACATTGCATTCCCTTATCTGCTCTGAGACAAGTACTTTTTAGGTTAGAATCTCTTCTCTTCTAAATACATTTAAAGAAAAAAAATGGAGAATTTCTGTAACACCACCAGTACATATTTATTTGAAGTAGAAGTACATCAAGCTTGCTAAAATATTACTTATTTATAAATAGTGGTCTTTTTATCAGGTGCCTTAAACGCTGCAGCCTTTATAGGGCTAATTTGTTCCACGTTCCTACTTTGTTTTCTGCTTCATACATCATGTATGTATGTATGTATGTATGTATGTATGTATGTATGTATGTATGTATGTATGTATGTATGTATGTATGTATGTATGTATGTATGTATGTATGTATGTATGTATGTACTTCTTTTTTACTTGGTTATTTAACCACGCTGTATCAACTACTATGAGGTTATTTAGCAATTGGTGATAGCGAGATGATATTTGGCGAGATGAGGCCGAGAATTCGCCATAGGTTACCTGACATTTGCCTTATGGTTGGGAAAAACCTCGGAAAAACCCAACCAGGTAATCAACCCAAGCGGAAATCGAACCCGCGCCCGAACGCAACTTCGGATTGGGATGTATGTATGTATGTATGTAAAAAAATAAAATATGGTTTATTTAACGACGCTCGCAACTGCAGAGGTCATATCAGCGTCGCCGATGTGCCGGGATTTTGTCCCGCAGGAGTTCTTTTACATGCCAGTAAATCTACTGACATGAGCCTATCGCATTTAAATACACTTAAATGCGATCGACCTGGGCCGAGATCGAACCCGCAATCTCGAGCACAGGAGGCCAGCGCTATACCGACTACGCTACCGAGGCTGTAATGTATGTATGTATGTATGTATGTATGTATGTATGTATGTATGTATGTATGTATGTATGTATGTATG
This sequence comes from Periplaneta americana, assembly GCF_040183065.1. Taxonomy (NCBI): domain Eukaryota; kingdom Metazoa; phylum Arthropoda; class Insecta; order Blattodea; family Blattidae; genus Periplaneta; species Periplaneta americana. The sequence continues at coordinate 148,353,443 of NC_091121.1, read as the reverse complement.
TATGTATGTATGTATGTGAAATTTGACCAAACAATACGCAGATCATATTTTGATACAATACAATAAAATTCGAAACCATTTTATTTATACTGTCGATTCTTTATTACGCGAGATTATCTTGTTATATGCTCAGATTAAAAAGTGTAAGCAGTGATGAGTTGTTAATGTATATCAGTAAAATAATTGATAGTACCTAAGCGAGGTGCAATGAGAGAGGAAGAAGAGTGGTAAAAAGTGAGTGTGAGAAAATCAGGGGTGGCAAAGTGATAGAACAAGAATAGAGAAGAAAGTGTAAAGATGTAGTAAGACAGACTTAGAAACAAATTATAGTGAATGAATATCAGAATAAAATGAGAGGTAAAAGAGAGTGTAATCAGTAGTGGCTAAGTGTATTGAAAAAAGTAATAGAGGAGTCCGGGAAACGTTAGAGATAGGGAAAATAGCTGAAAATAACGATAGAACAGATAAAGTAAAGTAATAAACCACAATACAAGGTAGGTAATGAGCAAGGAAGTGCAAACAATGACGTGTGAATGGATGGTAAATGAATTAAGGGAAGAATCTGAGCTACTAATTATCTTATTGTACAAGGATGAAGAAACGCTTAATGAAAATGTTTATTAATGAGAAGAATGGTCGGTAGATAGATAAAGAAAGATCGGAAGAGTGAAGCGGAGTATAGATAGATTGAAGCTTATAACGTAGTTTACAAATGAGAAAATAACATTTTTAGGTAATGAAATCGAGATTAAAGAGTGGTCGGTATGAAGGTGTCAAAAATGAATGTATAGTGGAACTGATTTTATAGTAGGGGATCTTATTACATGAAGGTAATACTGAACATAAAATATATTTTACCATGATATATCATAGTAGACCTAGTAATTAAAATGTGGTTAGATGAGTAAGTTAAGTAAGTTAAGTAAGAGTTAAGTAAGAGTGAATATTAGTAATAATGTGCAAATAGTGAGTAAAAAATAATGTAGGATAAGTTAGATTAGAATAAGATGCTTAATATTAGGAAATGATGACGTAATTAGTCAGGGAATTATTGTTAAGCAAGTGGAAATGTAAGAGATTGTAATGATAGCACCATATACGATGAAATGAATGGCTGACAAATATATATCATGTATAATATCATATCATATCATATCATATCATATCATATCATATCATATCATATCATATCATATCATATCATATCATATCATATATCATTTCATATCATATATCATATCATATCATATCATATCATATCATATCATATCATATCATATCATATCATATCATATCATATCATATCATATCATATCAAATATCATATATCATATCATATCATATCATATCATATCATATCATATCATATCATATCAAATATCATATCATATCATATCATATCATATCATATCATATCATATCATATCATATCATATCATATCATATCATATCATATCATATCATATCATATCATATCATATCATATATATCATATCATATCATATCACATATCATATCATATATCATATCATATCATATCATATCATACCACATCATACCATATCATATCAATACACATATATATATATATATATATATATATATATATATAATATCTATCGATTGTAGCGACAGTGGCATGTGGATGCGATTACGTATATATTGCACTGGAAAATATACATGTTAAAAAGTCTTCCGCAGTCTCGTGAGACATCCTGCAGTCTGAATCAGCGGAGAGATCTATCTGAGAAGTAGGTAACTTTCTAGATGACAAATAGTTTGACGGTAAATTTTGCCATGAGCCCTTTCAAATTAGAATCTTACTCTTCTGATACACATACTGTGTAACTCAAATAATACATACGAAAAATTACAAAATAAACTCACCTTAAAATGAATATTATATACGACTTTCTACTTTGTTGTCTGTGATTATGATAGAACAGTAAGAACTACAGAAGGTTTTGCCTACAGAATGTACTTACCTTTCTAAATCGGATGGCCTGAAGTCCCCTCTACCTGCGAACACAAGTGAAATAAATACAACAGAGAAGTGAATAGATTATATGGAACGTCTGAAACTGGACTTAAATATATATTTTAAGCATGAACAGTAACATATACAAATTGACAGACAAGATTTATAGAAATGTCAAAGGCCACTCAATGAAATGGACGTTTTTACTAGGATGTTTCAAATAAAATTGAACACGCTTCTAGGTACAAGGTGAAAGACTAAAATTCCATTGTTTCATAGAACATGTTTAACGTACAATTTGCCATAGGTCTACTACCTTAGAAGAGTGTTAGTTTCTATTTAACCAACACATCATAAAAACGAGAAAGTAAGCTTTTACCATTTAAAGTGTATTAAATGAAGTAGCTGGTCAGTTATGATATTTATAATATATCAGAAAGTGTCTAATATTAAGACCTACTATCAGGCAGGCCAAAGAAACGGAATATTTAAGTTTTGTTGTTGTTGTTGTTGTTAGTACCTTGTCTGCCGTATCTTTCTCAAAAGTACAACGTCCTTCTTAAACAATGGTCTGTCATTGGTTTGCTGTTTGGCAGTAGAGGTTCAATTCACATGGAATTATCTTAAGGAACTTCACATCCTTTTTGATTATGTAATGTGTATTCTTATAAATATTATCAAGGATTCCCTTCAAATATTACATCATCATCTCTATTTCAATTAAGCCCTTATATTTTGCCTTCAACAATTAACTTTCTTTTTTTCTTTAATATTTCAAATCACATTATACTGTACATGTTTATTGTATTCAGGTCCCTTGTGGTCACTCAAATTCTTTGAGCTGATGTCTTTAATGAATAAATAAATAGACTTAGATTCATTGTTATTGTTTAGCCTGATTTTAGCAATTTAGTAAACATGGAGAATTGGACTGGTGAGTAACGAGGATTTGCTGTAGAGAAAAACTGTGTGATCCATTCTAAGCGTCGGTGTATCCTTGACACAGCAAATATTTTTTTGCACTAAAAATTGACTGAATTATGCTACAATTTGATACAGACTAACTGGAGAGTTTAATTCACTTATGACTACTTTATCCAGGTTTACATCGTAATACAAATCAATACCGGTACATTATTAATGATAAAAGGAAACTCAGTTTAATATTTTAAGTACTCACTTCAAGTAAATACGTATTGAAGTTGTTCAATGGTTACTAACAATGTAACATTGTTTTCTGTATCTGCTTGAGCTCTTTATTGTATCAACTATTTACTTGTGGGTCATGTTGTGCCCATTACATCATTGTTTTTAGTAATTTGCCACAGCGTCAGTGCCTCAGTGCTAATAACATGGCAGACTAGAAGAGGATAAAACATTATAGTTATATCCGCTATGCCCTGGTCTTGCGCAATTATGAGCATGTTTACATATTGCACAGTTACTCGCTACAACGATTATCGAATCATAATTATGTGAGATGTCTCCTTTAGAAATTTAACCATGCCAATGGACGAACAAAGAATAAACGTTAAATTTTTGTAGAGGAAGTGCTACAAATATGGAATACATTTTTTTTTTGTTTTGGAACCTACATGTTTTGAATACTGAACGTAAAGTATCGTTATGTTTATTATTGAATGTGCCTGTGAATAGTACAACGGACTTAGGAGTTCGTAAGGTGTTATAAAATGTTTGAAAAAAAATAATATCCTCAAAATCTAACATATTTCCTTTAAAAAATGAAGGTATAATATGGAATACTATTAACAAGTTACAAGAAAGAAAGACCTATCAGAGATAAACACGTTTCCATACATTTGGGGATTATAGGCCCAATTTTTATTTTGTCTTTTTTGTCTATTTTAGCTCCCGTTGCCTATTTTAAGGTTAAATGACTTTTTTTAGTCTTTTTACTTCGTTATTGTACATTTTCTATATTTTTAATGCATTTAAAATAAACCGTACATAAATTATATCAAAAAACAAAAAAGAAAGGTTGTACAAATTAAAAGTATATATTCACCTCACAGAAATATTTGCTGAGAATCCTATTCTGCAGAATTACATGTTTCCAAGAAGCCATAAACTTTTCTCCCCTACCGATTCCATCTTTTATGTCACTTAACAAAGATGTTTGAACAGTATAACCTTCAGTGCTCAGGTCACTTCGGGGTTTACCAGAGAAAGAAAGAGATGAGGGAAGTTTTAAAAGTAAGTCTCCAGGTCCCGTTACTGTTGTCGCTTGCACGCACAAGTCACGCGTACTTTGAAGTCTCTAATCCCTTCCCACAATCCTTTTTTTGAGACAATACGCAGTCGGTTTTTCCCGATCTCTGAAAGGAAGTAGAGAAAGTCCTTCTGAAATAAGTTGTTTTAAGTTTGCTCCAATCACTTCAGTAGAAGTAGGAAGATCTTTTTCCACCATGAAAAATGTTCTCTATGACAGGCGGCTCACTATGACAGTTGACAACTTAAAAAGCATCTTGTTGTCACATGCAACGAAGGAAAGTGAGGTCCACACCTGTGGAGTAACGGTCAGCGCGTCTGGCTGCGAAACCAGGTGGACCGGGTTCGATTCCCGGTCGGGGCAAGTTACCTGGTTGAGGTTTTTTCCGGGGTTTTCCCTCAACCCAATACGAGCAAATGCTGGGTAACTTTCGGTGCTGGACCCCGGACTCATTTCACCGGCATTATCACCTTCATATCATTCAGAGGCTAAATAACCTAGATGTTGATACAGCGTCGTAAAATAACCCAATAATAATAATAATAATAATAATAATAATAATAATAATAATAATAATAATGAAAGTGAGTACCGTTTGAGATAGTTTATTAAGCATTTGTCTATTTTTTGTCTGTTTCCATGAATAATAAATGTCCATTTCACTGCCTATTTTTTACTATTTTTAGTGCCTATATGCCTGCCTATTTTAACCAAAATAAATGCCTAAACATCCGGGCTCTTTATGAAAGAGAAGAAACTCCATTGTGTTACCTTGGAAAGCACTTTCGTCCTCTCAGTACAAAAGACTGTACTTTCTGTGTTGTGGCAAGATATGTTCATTACGATATCATAGCGTTGAAAAAGACTCGTAATCATCACTTTATGAAAGACGAAAAGAGGGAAGTAGACTGTTTGAAACGAAAATGTTGGATTCACTATAGAAGAGTAGCTATTGCACGAGCTTTATCTCAGCCGAGAAAATTCTTGACTTTGGTAGCTTTCTGGGTACAGAGAGCTGTTGAATATATCTCCATCCGAAATGCCTCTACCTGCTTGATTCAGTTCATTCCCTAACCTCATTCATTTAACTTTATGATGAGCTGTAGGTCTGGGACGGCGAATGTTAATTGAGATCGTACAAACAGAGAAAAAGCTTTGAGGTTCGCAGCAGTGTTGAAAAGTCTCTCGCGCCCGCTAACTCATTACGCTGGAAAGCCAAAGAGACCGACATTTTCTTCACCATTACCCGTCATTCCAGGCGTGGAGAGATTTCAGACATGAGTCTCTCTGATACTTCGTTTACTAAGTTTGTGGATCGATCCCAGTGACATGCAGTTTTCATAAGTTTACTTATCTGAACCATTTTTAAAAATAAATACTTCTATCATAAAAATGTTTAACTCAACGTGTAGCTGGGGCATTATTGTTCATAACAGAGTATTCCTGTGTGGATTGAAGTGTATCGATCGATCTAAACTATCAAATACGGTACTGTGCGGGAAAGTAATTCTGGATATTCAAATATTGAAAATTTTATAAACTCCCCTGAAATATCTGTGAACAAAAAAAAAAAAAAAAAAAAACAATGTTTGTAAACATGAACTAGAGATTAGGCTAAATGTAGCCTACAAATAAATTATAAACTGTATTACACACAGGGTGTTTAAAAAAGTGTCGCATATTTTTACAGGAAGTAGCATAGATCGAAACTCGAAAAAAGTTCCTATAAGAACGTGTTCGGAAACAAATATCTGTTGAGATATGGGTCATGCTGTATTGTGGCCTATGATCGTTATTGGTTAAAAACACAAAACAATGGTGTTTGTTTTGGGAGTGGACAGCTTCCTCCCAACAGAAGTAAACAAAGAATGTAGTAGTAAACAAAGGTCCAGGATACTACACAGTCTACCATTTTACTTGTGCTAGTAAGTACGTATAGTAAGTACAGTATTCATTGGTGTAGGCTGTCTTTCTGTTTATGCACGACGGAACATCACCCCATTTTCTACGCCTCATGAGACTATACCTAACCCGGAGATTTAATGGGCGATGGATTGGTCGAGGAGGTCCAGTAGCATGGTCTTCACGATCACCTGAATTAAATTCTTTGGATTTCTGGGTATGGAGACATTTAAAGACAATGGCGTATGCCACACCCATCGACAACGTACAAACGTTACAGGAACGTGTATCCAATGCATGTGAGAAAATCCGACAACAACCAAGCGTGGTCGCAAGTATTCGTGATTCACTGAGAAGGGCTGAAGCATGTTAAACAATGCGTGGTAACCACATAGAGCATCTTCTGTAGTGTCTACGTAACAGACAGGTGGATATCGTAGGCCACAATACAGCATGACTAGTATCTCAACAGATATTTGTTTCCGGACACATGTTCATAGGAACTTTTTTTTCTAGTTTCATGTTACCTCCGGTAAAAATATGTGACTCCTTTTTTTTAAACCCTCTGTATACTAGGGAGCGTGCGGTAGCGTAACATTGCAAGTCGGAAGGTCGCGGGTTCGATTCCTAATGGGATCACGGATTTTTCTATCGATCTAATTCTTTCAGCCGCATTATGGCCCTGGGATCTACTCAGCCTCTAACAGAAATGAGTATCAGGGGCATTTCCTTGGGGGTAAGACGGTGGGCATGTAGGACTAACATCCATATTGACATTAAATATATTAAATTATATTGCAAACATATGTGAAGAAACCAGATAAGAGCGGCTTAAGTACCACAATGGGAATGAAGTTTAGTAACACGAGCAAAAATTCAAGTGATTCGGGAAGTGATTTAACCAGAGTAGTGAGAAGGAAGGTCAGTGCCGAGAGGAGAAGTGAAAGTGTTTCTGTTAGTGCAAAAACCGAAATGGTGGGAAGTGAAGAAAAAGAATGACAAGTGTATAACAGAAAATGGTAAAGTGGATGTGTCTGGTCCAGAGGAGGAGACGGCTAAGGACTTAGTAAAGAAAGTAATAGATGAATTAGAGGAGTGGAAGAGGAAGTTCAATTGTAAGTAGATAAGACGATTGAGTTAATGAAAATAGGTTAAGAGTACTGTCTGGTGGAGGAGGCTAGCTAGGATGGCGAAGTATAATATGTAGAAAATTAGTGAGATCGGAATATGAAATGTACGCATGAAATAGACAAAAATCGAGCATATTGATAATGGTGTGATATGTTTTAGTAACAAGTATTATTAGAAACGGTGTGTCCTCGATATAGTCTAAGTGATCTGAAAATCAAGAACAGAGTGATAAAGTGTCAATTGTGAATGAACTAGAGAAGTGTAATAGGAATTATGTAAAGCGATAGAGATAATTGAAAATAAGTGAGGAGTATGGCAGCGGAGGCTAGCTAGGATAGTGTAGAAAATTAGTGGGCTCTAAAAATGAAATGTACACAAGAAACAGGCATAATAACAAACTTATTGGACAATGGTATAGTACGTTTTAGTAACAAGTATTATTGAAACAGTGTGGGTACGATATAAGTGTAGTGAAAATCAATAACAGAGTCGTAAAAGTGTAAATTTTGAATGATCTAAATTAATAACATATATCAAAATATGATCAATTATTATTCAGTCAATATGGCTTAAGCATTAAATTACATATGTAATTTAATGCTTAAGCCATATTGACTGAATAATAATTAATCATATTTTGATATATGTTATTAATACGAGGCTTAGCTGAACATTTTCCAACATGAATTGTAGATCTAAATTAAGTTGTTAGGATTTAATGGGAGAATACTGATCAATTTAAATGGGGTCGAATCAAATATAAGAGCGTCTACAAAAGGTATATCTGTAACGAATGTAATTGTGGCACCGGATACAAAAATTGTGAGGTCCACATTACATGGTTGTAAATGTTGACATCAAATATATCATATATCATATCATATACTGTATCATATTAACATTATATGTACTGTATATTAGTTTAATTTTGCCACAGTTTGTGTCTAATTGTTTAATTAACAATTAATTCATAGTATTTCACTGTTGAATTCATAAGTAACTCTCGTATACACATAACTTTTACCTAACCCATTTTATTGTGATCTTTGTAGCTTAAGTTCATTCATATATTATATGTATACTTTTTGCTGGTTGAGTGGAAGAGAAGGCGTTGCGGCTTAACTCTGCCAGCTAAAATAATAATAATAATAATAATAATAATAATAATAATAATAATAATAATAATATTAATAATAATAATAATAATAATAATAGGGCCTAATAATAATAATAATAATAATAATAATAATAATAATTATTATTATTACTTTTAATTCAGATTGTTTGTAAAGTTGGGAGCCTTAACCTTTCGCCACTCTCTGGACCGATTTTGCCTCTCCTGGGGTTGATTTTGTTTGACTTACTATACCAGAACAGAAAGATACAGATTTATATGGATATTTCGGAATGCAAGAAAACTGTAATGAAATGGGAAATGAATGGTAGATGAAAAGAGAAAGACATGACCAAATGTCCGACAATGCGCATTATAGAATGGATAGATTGAATCTACGCTGGAAAATACTGAAACAGAGACGAGCGGAGAATGACATACAGAAATTAAATTTATTACTATTCGTAGAAATTAATATTACTCGTTTGTGTTATATCGTATTAATTTACTGTAGTTTAATTTATTGCATTGTACTATTCGGTATCTCATGAAATCTAACTGCGCGCCAGAAGAAAAAGAAAGTGGACTGAGAAGCTTCTCTCCCTCGGTATGCTTCTACAAGTAGCAAGCGAGTTCGCTTAACCCCACCACAAGGTTCTTAATACTGGGTGAACAGTATAGAGCAGAACAGAAGCCTCGTCCCCCACCTCCACGCTTATAGCCGGCCGGCCAGCCGTGAAACCCTTTTCTGCTCTATACTGTTCACCCAGTATATGCTACGGCGCACTCAAATATTTGGTTTCGCGAGGTAACGAATTACCTATAAAATATTAAGTTATTGTTCAGCAGGAAAAATAGCACTGATTACATTTCTCAATAAGAAATAAAGTTGTAATTATACACGCGACTTCAAATTTGCACATGAATAGCATATTCATTACAATTGAAAAAAACTAAAAAAAAGTTGTTACTTTCTTCTGAAAAGACACTAATTACGTAGCAGTTCTGAAGAGAAAGAACATTTTGATTTACTAGCAGTAATAAATAAAGAGAAGTAGAAAGAAAGAATAGCGTAAATTCAAATATAAACGACAGATATGAAAGTGATCAAAATAGCCTATATTTTATGCTCGACCATGCCGAAATGTAGTAATTATACACCTGGTAGCAGCCCTTTAATGGACCTCATTAAAGTACACCTATTCATTAAAGCTCAGGTGTTCCATCAATCAGAAAACACCGTTGTAGCAATATGAAAGTGCAAGTATCGATTATTCTCGGATATGCAATCGAAAGACAACTAGCGAAACGTCACGGAGGCTGGAAATCCAATACTGTCGCAGAAGGTTATGTTCTGTTACTATAATAATTAGCGTTAACTGTAAATAATATTCAAATAAATTAAATTTGTCATCTCGTTTTTCAATGCCTAAATCAATTTCAAGGTTATATCAACATTAATTTTTATTTTACTCTCTAGATTATATCAAGGTCAATGACATTTCTTTCTCGGAAAAAATCAATACTTTCGCGTCTGCGCACATCTCACAATTTACGAGATATTGCACAAGGTCAGTTCCGCTCCCCAGTCAGATAAGAATAACATGAATACTTATGAATAATTTCAAGTTAGAAATATGGTCGAGCATAAAAAGTCGTATGAAACGTGCCTATAATGGCAATTAAGACGCTCGTATGAAAATATACTCGCGTCTTAATTACTACCAATATAGGCTCGTTGCATAATGTACTATATTGAAGGTATTCGTTTTAGGCTTTCGAAATATTACTATTGCGCCCAGCTATTTTAATTTTGTTTTCTCTTCCCATCAAAGAACTCTACAATTTCACATAGTTATTCTTCAGAACCATCTGCAGTCTCAAGAAAATATTTCCTGAACAAGGGAACTCTGATCTGCCGTAACCCTACGACACGGGACTTGTACAAGCATATTGACTCTCGAAGGAATAACCCATGCTTCACACTTTTTATTATCCTTCGGCAAGAAATAAAATCGTGATTCTTGCGTACACAGAGGGAGGGAAGGAAACCCAGCAAAAGAATGAACAGTTATGCGATAATGAGGATTATAGCAACAGAAAGTCGAAGAGTGTGGAATGCTGTAAACATGAAATAGTGGGAAACTTAAGAAGCAAATAACAGAGTATTTAAGGACATTTTATTTAGAGCTGTTTACAGTATTTTTGTGTATAAATATGAATATACAATTTTTTTCCTCTGTTTCTATCAAACACAGACTATAATCCTAATGTAAACAATAGCACGTGACTGAAGTGAGGCTTCATTGGCCACTGTTTGGCGCCATGGATTCTCAGTACGTGTTCCCACCTACTGTTGTACATTCTGTTTCATGTTAAACATTTCCCGTTACTCGTCAAGTAGGCCTAACCTCACTACTATGCATTCATTTGTTTAGGAAACATTTACTTTATAATTACTACGATTAAATTATTTTTAAGTCTTATGTATTCACAATGGACAGTTGAGGATACAGAAACCATACTTCAATACTAGCTTACGTGAACAACTACAAGCTCAAGTGACGCCAACTTGTTACAAGAACAGACTACCTCGGTATTACTGTTGGTATTCATCCGCGTTCATAGTACATAACAAAATATAAAAGTAGCTTTTCTTTTACATAGCGTTTTACACATGAGTGAAGTTAAATGTTTCATCGTATTTAACAACTAGAATTCAATTTTTTATTTTCAAATAATAGAAGATTGTGTTTTCCAAATATTAACTATATTTTCCTGCGTCATGTGAGTGTTTCGACAGGGAGCCAATCACGGGTATGACAGCAACGTGCTTATGTTTACATTAGGATTTTTCTTACAGCGAAAACAGTATAATGTCTTTTGCCCCGTGTGATAAACAAATGCTGGTGAGTTGTGAGCTGGCCACAGAAAGAAATTATCTTTCATTGTTTTAATATAGGCATGGCAGAAAAATAAATTGCGATGTCAAGAGTTAGGAACACCTATTACAAAAAGTTTTAATCTCACACTTTTCAATCCCCCCCCCCCCACCCATGTCAAAAACATATTATGTCAGAAAATGAGTGCATTAAAAATAATACTTTTTCAATTACATAGGCACAAATCCTCATACGTTTATTTTGTCCTATAAAAATATGACATGTTTCTCCACATTTTCACTACTTGAATTAAAATAGCAGGCCTAGTCCATTCATTTTGAAGTACTATATAGTTTACATTACAATACAAATTTTCAGCCCTTTACCTTAAGTAATTTCTGAGTAAATGGTTCCTGAATTTAAAACAATAAAAAATTATTTTTTTCAATACCCTTTCTTTCTGCCATTCCTGTATTAGTATAATAGTAAAGTATATATTTATTTAACTTGTAAAGATAAGGCCATCAGGCCTTCTCTTCCCCTCAGGAGATTACAACTACAATATTAAGAATACACTTATTACAATTATAATTAAAATTAATATTAAATTTACAAATACAATAAACATCAAAGTACTATATTCATAGACATTTCGCAGCACGCGCTACGAGCGTACTAAGCTAGCCCCGGCTATCGACTGGTTACTCGTACAGAATTCAAATCATATCCTATCGCTAACACTGGTTTATGAATACGAAAAACGCTGATCATCCACCGGAAACCCGCGCTAAAAATGTCTATGAATACGGCCCTAACTGATTAATGTCATTGGACTTATGTTTGGTGCGCGAGGAAAAATTCCCAAATTTACATTGGAGATCCTCAGAAAATTAAAGGTTCCTGAAAAGACTCTTCAGACAATTGCATCAACCATTTTAAAACCTTCATTGAACATCATCTATCACCATCTCTATTCATCTTTATAATATTTAGTGTACATTATTTATTTTCAATAATTTTTTATCGTTTTGATAGCTACAACATCTTGTCGCGGAATATTATTTTTTTAAATTTCATTATGTATTTTTCTAACATTAATTTAAATTTTCTTTTTTGTTCATTCGAATTGATTAGGATGCCGATATTTTAAATCTAAGATTTGGACGACTATCATTTCGATATACTGCTTAAGAACAAAGAAAGATTTTTTTTATTTAAGTAAAAAATTAAAACTAGAATAAAATTATACAGTGATTAAATTTCCGGACATTGAAATATTTTGTGCTAGAATAAGATAACTATTTACAAGAAGCCATGTCTGAACGAGTCTCAATTACTAAGTGCCTAGTAAGTTCGTGTTTGAATTCAATTTTATTTCGACAGTCCCTGAAGCTAGCAGGTAGCGAATTCCAGAGTCTTGGTAGGGCTATTGTGAAAGAGGATGAGTATGAGGAAGTGCGATGGGATGGTATTGTTAGTATTGTTTCATGGCGAGAGCATCTGTTCAGATTATAGTGGGAAGAAAGGTACGTGAAGCGAGACGACAGGTACGAAGGAATAGAAGAGTTCAATATTTCCAAGAGAAGGAGAAGCGAATATAAATTTCTTTTCTTATCTAGTTTAAACCAACCTATTGCTACCAGGGATGGGGTAATATGATCATATTTGCGAACATTGCTTACAAAACGTACACACAAATTATGAGCACGTTGAAGTTTCATTTTGTTGTTGTTGGAAAGTTCAGTCAGTAAAATGTCGGCATAGTCAAAATATTAAAATAATGAAAGATAATTTGTTTCTGTGGCCAGCTCACAACTCATCAGCATTTGTTTATCACACAGTGCAAAGGAAATTAGTCTGTATTTCATAGAAATAGAAAAAAAAATATTTTACGTATGCATATTTATACGCTAAAATACTGTTAACAGCTCTACCCATTGTTCGACCAATTATGGAATATGGAGCAGTAGGTTGGGATCCGTACAGACAAAAAATCGATTCAATAGAAAAGGTCCAACGCAGGGCTGCAAAATATGTCAAAATGGGAAGGAGACATGGCGAAGAGATAGTAAAAGAATTAGGGTGGGAATTTCTAAAATCAAGGCGATGAAAAACCAGACAGACCACATTGTTTAAGGCACAAATGGGACACAAAGCATGGTCCGACATCAATGCTAGATCAGTAACACCATCATACTTAGGCAGGGCTGATCATATTAGGAAGTTTAAATACAGAAAACAAAGAACGGACGTGGCAAAACTTTCCTTTGTTAACCGCACAATAGTAGACTGGAACAGCTTACCTGCGGCAATCTTTCAGGGTGCTCCTCTCAAAATCAATACATTTAAGGAAAGGTTGAGAAGATTAGACTAAAAATGTAATTGTAGGTGCAGTGTAACTATCTAAGTTGTCATGTAATTAATTAAGTTGATACGTAATTAATTAAGATATATGTAATTAAGATATAATTAAGGTGATACGTAATTAATTAAGCTGATAATAATTGGGTTTAATAGAAGTACTTATTAGTTAGGTTTATTTCGCTTATTGTAGGCGTTATTATAGCATAGTTTTTATTTATAGTCCTAGGTTTATTGTATCTAATTATAGTTGGAATTAGATTTACGTTTATTTTATTTCATTTATTTATTTTTTATTCCTGCAATTATTGTAAATTTTATTAATATTTATTGTAATGTTATTATTGTATATTATGTATCACTGCAACCGGGTATATACCGAATTGTAGTGTTTAATAAATAAATAAATAAATAAATAAATAAATAAATAAATAAATAAATAAATAAATAAATAAATAAATAAATAAATAAATAAATAAATAAATAAATAAATAAATAAATAAATAAATAAATAAATAAATAAATACATACGTACAGTAGTGGCAAAAAAAAAAACCGGATCGACGCTTGTAGCTGATTTCAGAGCCTTGTTCACTCCAGAGCACGATAGACTGGTAACTAAGACTTTCGTAGTTCGAATCCTGCCTGGGAAGGAAACTTTTTTTTGTTCCTTATTCAAATTATTCCCAATACTTTTCGATTGCTGGTAAAATTCATGTTCTGGGAATATAGTATATGGTTTATTCTCACTCTAAATTCTGGTCCTGCTGGCCCTTCACATTTTAGTATTCGGGCCTGCAGTCCCGTTCATACACTATTTACAAGTTATACACTACTAGATATTAATAACAGACACCTATTCACCATTCCATTGTTCATTCACTATGTCTCATGTTCATTCACCACACTTACTATATTTCTGCGTTTATTAACTATTCCTTCTTTCCTTCTAATCCTATCTTCTACTATTTCCTATTCATAATAAAAACATAACAATTTCTTTTACTACTCCGCATTCTCACAGACCCTACTTATTTACAATTACACTACAATCATTTTACTCTACTACAGTCTTAGCTAGGCCTACACCCGATTATTTACTTTACATCTATCTATATTACTTCTTTGTCCTACTGATACCTATCTAGTCTAATCCTACTTTTAGCTCCTCTACTCTTACTATCTTTACAGTACGTCCTACTCATTCCCACTAATTAAATAAACCCATCATGACCCTTCTCATACTTATACATTATTCATTCATATTCACTGCACAATTAATCCTTCAATCCATTAACACACCATTTCCTTAGATTATATGATGGTTTATCCTTGGTGCTCCCCGCCCTATTTCCCCTATCTGCTCTATTTACCTTCTCTATACCATGTTCTGGGAATACTAAGTTAATTAAGTAGTAAAATATCACTGCAATCGAAAAGTATTGGGAATAAATTTGAATAAGGAACAAAAAATGTTTCCTTCCCAGGCAGGATTCGAACCACGAAAGTCTTAGTTACTAGCCTATCGTGCTCTGGAGTGAACAAGGCTCTGAAATCAGCTACAAAGGTCGGTCCGGTTTTTTTGCCACTACTGTACATTACCCTTAAGATTACGAAGCCTAAGATGAAATAAACAAAAAATACGAAAATCTATACTAATAATAAATCTGTAGCCGAAATTTTTCTGGTAATTTTCGATTTTCCAAAAATAATTGGTCCTAACATATATAATTAACCGTCCTGAAACCGAAAATCGTTTTTTTTAATTTTTGTTTGTATGTATGTCTGTCTGTCTGTCTGGATGTTTGTTACCTTTTCACATGATAATGGCTGAACCGATTTAAATGAAAATTGGAATATAAATTAAGTTCGTTGTAACTTAGAATTTAGGCTATATGGCATTCAAAATATTTTATTTGAAAGGGGGGGGGGTTATAAGGGGGCTTGAATTAAATAAATCGAAATATCTCCCTTATTATTAATTTTCATGAAAAATATTACATAACAAAAGTTTCTTTAAAAATAATTTCCGATAAGTGTTATTCTATGCAAAATTTTGATAGGATTGATATTTAATGAGATAAATGAGTTACAAAATTACAATAACAACGCCATCTAAGGTGGTGTAATGAAATAAAAAGCAAATGACTTCGTCTATAAGGAGCCTTGGACGACAACAACAATCGAAAGCTATGAAACATAGCCTACAGAGAATGTTTCTGTGTTTGTATTAGATAATATCGGAAGCTAAATTAACCGATTTGTATAATTAATTATTGATTCACCATTGGAAAGTGCAGTTTCTCTAGATGGACATAATGCTATAATGTTATTACACTAACTTCTGAGTGAATCGAGGACAGGTAATATTAAAATAGCTTCTTATGCACAGAAAACTTGATAGGCATTCGTTTCCTGTATTTCCTAAAATAATTTTTATGACTGGATCAAAATGATCGCATTATAATTTTTTAATGCAATTTAAATTAAGTAACATAATAAACAATTTATCCTTCTATCAAACACGAATGTTCCCTGGATCAAATGTCCTATTTTAATTAGGCTATGTAATTACTTTATATTTATTTCTAATGGGTGCAGCGGAGGGCACGGGTACGGCTAGTATAATAAATAATCAAATGAAAATGAAACTACTAAATATAACAAAATTTTAGATGAACGCTTCTCCGATCAAGTTTGAATAAGTCAGGCACAGTGAAAATGTTCACTTTTTAGACTTTTGCATTCCCCAGGGTTGCGAGCTCTGTCTAGTAACATAGGATACAATTGTAAGGGGTCAAAGTGCTCTTTGCATTTAATTAAAAGTAACAACACTTGGAAATTAGAATGTACTTACGTGCGAAGCAGCACTTTTCCCTTCGCATTGCGTACACTGTGAAACAGACCAAGATGAGGAGCAGGAGGAGGCTGCCCGCGGCCAGACTCAGCAGCGTTGCCATGGAGACCGGCTCTGCAACAAAGTCATCGCCACTGTTGTGTCACTTGCTTTTTAAGAGGCTTAAAAGCCTTACGCAATGTTGTAAAAAAATGTACCCAGTTTTTCTGATTAATTTACCTCAGAAAATAAGAATATCAAAAATTAAAATGCATGTTATGTTTGTTGGCAAGCTGGCGCTGAGAGAGACGTTTACCTCAATCTGTTGCCGCGAAAAGATTACGAAAGTCGGGACTAATGAATTTATATTGCTAGGTTGTTATAATTATAATCATTATCATTAAACAGGTTTTACAACGCTAACATCTTAACGCGTCCAATTAAAGTTAGGTCATTTTTCTCCAACGTTCCATATCATTCCAATCCTCGTCTTCCAATCCTTTCTCAAAATGATACTGAAAATTCCATCTTTCCATGCAATTTTCGGTCGTCTCTTTCCTACCTGTCTGAATCCATTTCATCATTTTCTTTGGCAATCTATCCTCCGAAAGTCTTTTCACATGTCCACACCTATGTGTATGAATTAATCAGCCTATATTATATTTGTATTATATAATTTTGGAATACATATTTTTTTCATAAATTGTCCTACTTTATTCACGTACGATATTATTCTTCTCTATGTTACTATTAAAAGGTAAAAAGTAAAGGTATCCCCGTAACATGCCATGAAGGCACTTGGGGGGCATGGAGGTAGAGCCCCATACTTTCCATGACCTCGGCACTAGAATGAGGTGGTGTGGTCGGCACCACGCTCTGACCGCCTTTTACCCCCGGGAAGGACCCGGTACTCAATTTTATAGGAGGCTGAGTGAACCTCGGGGCCGTTCTGAAAGTTTGGCAACGAGAAAAAATCCTGTCACCACCTGGGATCGAACCCCGGCCCTTCCAGTCCGTAGCCAGCTGCTCTACCAACTGAGCTACCCGGCCGCCATATGTTACTATTATATTATATAATTTCATTTCAGCTGTAATTTTAATTTTAGTTCCTATTTTATTTTCTATATTCCTCTTACATTAATATATTAATATAATTTCACTGTAGCTTAATTATAATTATTTCCTATTTCATTTTCTATATTCCTTTTATACTTGCTAATAATATATCTGAACTGCGACCGAACACGAGCGCTGCTCATTCGGTCTTCAAATTTTGTTAATATTACTGTACCTTTTTATATTGATTGTATTATTTTATTTCTATTTCTGTTTTGTTGTAATTATATTCTGTATTCTGTATATTTAAATTTAAATAAATAAATAAATTAAATAAATAAATAAATAAGAAAATAAATAAATAAATAAGAAAATAAATAAATAAATAAATAAATAAATAAATAAATAAATGAGTAAATAAATTAATAAACAAATGAATGAATAAATAAGCAAATAAATTAATAAATGAATAAATAAATAAATAAATAAAAAATAAATAAATAGTGGAAATTAAAATGATATAACGAAGAAAAGAAAAGAACAACAAAATTATTTACACTGATTGTTGCTTCTTGTTTTGTTTCGACATGTTGCCTGCTTTACTCACTGAAGGCAGACCTGCACTGTGTGTCTGAGGTTGAAGTCACTAACCCATTCCCCAAACGCAACGACATTGTTGCGGGTTGCTCGGTGACTCTAGGTAACCAAACGCAAGACTCTAATAAATCACAAAGCTATCAGCAGAAGAAATGGGGACGACTTGTACAGCTCCGGACTGACAAGACATAGAATTTCTTGAAGCAAACAAGCCAAACGATATAATCCAAGAAGTATATGGTGGTGGTGATTATTATTATTATTATTATTATTATTATTATTATTATTATTATTATTATTATTATTATTATTATTATTATTATTTGTTGCTTTGTTTTCTGTTGTTAAAGTGATCGTAGTCCAGTAGAAATTTAGTCCTCCTTCCTTGGGCATTTTAATCTTACAAACTTAACAGACTCGAGTTGAGACTATCACAACATGTGGTTAGCACGAAGCGAAGTCTTAATGTAAAACAATTACGATGTCACAGAAGCAAAGGGTAAACATCCGTATTCTCAATGGGATTCAAACCCATTAGTAGTTTAAGTCTTCATCCTAGACTCTATGCACGCATGCATTAAGTGACTTCTATTTATACTTGTTATGTTGTTAATAAGCCTCCGATGTAACTTCTGTCTACAAAGCCAGCAGGGACCAGTGTGTCCCGCATCGTATATCTGGCACGTGTCTTTATAAGAGACCTGGCTGCATTGACCTTACAACCAGAGAGACAGGCTGCTTGTCCTTATAGGATTGAAAACGGAACGGATTAAAGTGTCAGGACTTGAATATTTTAACAGGGTCAAAATGGGGGTTCAATATGAATGTTTGGAAATAGGGAACTGATGCTCGGAGATGCCAACTTCTCAAGGTATACATTTTATTTAACGCTAAATTTCTGGAGTAGCGCCCGAAGGTTATGCAAACCTACTGGCATGCCTTACTCACAAATGGCTTTTAAAGAACCCGGAGGTTCATTGCCGCCCTTACACAAGCCCGCCATCTGTCCCTGTCCTCAACAAGATTAATCCTATCCCTACCAATATATCCCATCTCCCTCAAATCCATTTTAATATTATCCTCCCATCTACGTCTCGGCCTCCCTAAAGGTCTTTTTCCTTCAGGTCTTCCAACTAACAATCTATATGCATTTCTGGATTCGCCCATACGTGCCCTGCCCATTTCAAACGTCTGGATTTAATGTTTCTAATATGTCAGGTGAAGAATACAATGCGTGCAGCTCTGCGTTGTGTAACTTTCTCCATTCTCCTGTAACTTCATTTCTCTTAACCCCAAGTATTTTTCTAAGCACATTATTCTCAAACATCCTTAATCTCTGTTCCTCTCTCAAAGTGAGAGTCCAAGTTTCACAACCATACAGAACAACTGGTAATATAACTGTGTTATAAATTCTAACTTTCAGATTTTTTGACAGCAGACTAGATGACAAAAGCTTCTCAACCGAATAATACCACGCATTTTCCATATTCATTCTGAATTTAATTTCCTCTCGAGTGTCATTTACATTTGTTACCGTTGTTCCGAGGAATATGGATTTTTCATCCCTTTCGAAGGATAAATTTCCAATTTTTATATTTCCATTTCGTACTATGTTCTGGTCACGAGACATAATCATGCACTTTGTTTTTTTGGAATTTACTTCCAAACCTATCTTCTTACTTGCTTCAAGTAAAATTGCTGTGTTTTCCCTAACATTCGTGGAATGAATTATAGAAAAGAGAGTACCCCGAGGAAATCCTTACAACGTCTTTGTCCATAAAAATGGCATCAGAACCAAATCAGAGTAGACTGGGTAGAAGATTGGAGCGCTAGAGTTGAGGAACAGACGCGATCCATAGGCCTAGTCATTTTAGATATTATAGTCCTCTGATTGAGGTTCTGTCTGATATGTACATCCATTATCAGGCAGTACATCTCACTTGACGATATGTGTCAGAGGAAGAACAATTGTTTGTATGCATCTCAAGTCTGACTAGTGTAATATGTAGCTAATCGGCGATGTATGCAATGGAGAGGGAAAGGAACTGGCCACCCTACCCCATTATCTCCTGACCTAGTTGTCTCATAAGTGGTGTTGTCTTTGTATCACTTGTGAGGTTCAGACCTGTCTTCGGACAGTTGACTAAACAACAATACTAGAGTCAAGGATTCAACAACAAGACAAGTAGGATTCCTGGACAGGCCAGACGGTCTAATACAAGCTATACTCTGTATCATGATGATGGTGACGACGATTATTTTTTGTTGCTAAGTTTTCTGTTATTAAAATCATCTTAACGTGGATGTTCGTACAGCCCGAGAGCATAGTCACGGCCGGTGTAAATACGATGCGCGCGAACACTGGACGAGTCAATGAGGTTGCGGAATGTAACCAGGGGATGCATAGGCCAGTTTGATGCAATCGCTGATACCGTGCAGATGGCAGTCGCGCTCTCTCGGGAGAGAGTACTGGCGGTGCGGAAAACATCAACCTGTAGTGAAATGAGTCCATTGGCAAAGTAAATTAAACAATAGAGTCAATGTTTTTACTCCGTCTGTAGCATGTGTTCTCTGTCGCACACATTCACTGTCCTTGTCGCACTGCCTCCAAACGTGTATCCCCCCTACTTTCCCCTCCACGTGCCTCTCGCGCAAGTCACCGGCCTAGACAATGCTCTCGGTTTGTAAGAAAGACTAACTCAAAAATAGCAGCAGATGTGACTAATATTGCATTAAAGGTACGAATGTAAGATAAAAGACGTGTTCTTTTTTTGCACTCAGGCCTACTAGAACTGTTGGTCTGTTAACATTTCCTGCCAGCGTTTTGGATACCTCTGTTTTGTAATCAGAAATAGACGTACTTTGAGCATAAGAGGAAAATGCTGCCATTGAGTCTATATTTATCGATGTGATAAATCACTGGTTCTACTTTGACGTGAATAACGTCAAACTACAAGCCTAAACTTTAATATTTTGCACTTGTCACACCAGAGCGACACGCTGAGCGTAACTACAATGCTTAAGAATTTTGTAACGGTAAGGACTAGAGTAGTAAAACCCTTTTGTAAATTGTTCAGACAATAAAGAGGTATAAATATCTGTAAATTATTTTGTTTTAACTGTATTACTACTACATTTAATTTATAGCCTATGTGTATGAATTAATCAACCTATATTATATTTGTATTCTATAATTTTGAAATATATATTAGTCCTACTTTTCACGTGCGATATTATTCTTCTCTAGTGTTAATATTATATTATACAATTCCATTGCCGCTGTAATTATATTTTAGTTCGTATTTTATTTTACTTATTTATTTATATTATTATTATTATTATTATTATTATTATTTATTTATTTTAATATTATATCTGAACTGCGACCGAGCAGGAGCGCTGCTCATTCGGTCTCACATTTTGTTAATACTACTGTATCTTCTTTTTATATTGCTTGTATTATTTTATTTGTATTTCTCTTTGTTTGTTTTGTAATTATATTTCTTTATTCTGTATATTTGAATTCAAATAAAATTAAAAAAATTAAATTTCTTGTAGGTTTAAGAAACTGGTAAGTAAAATTTATTAAAAAATTAACATTTTAAAATTATACCTCTCCCAAAGTGCAGGAAAATGGGTCAGGACATATTGCATATGAAATACGTTGATAATCACTAGCTTTCAGAATCTACAACTGGATTCTATGTAATTGAAATGATTTTCGAGGTACAGCGAATAAATCAGTAATGAACTATGTGCGTGCTGTCTGCTACCAAGTGAAAGTGTGTTACAGTGTAGGCTTACTGCGTAGCTACGTATTTCAGCTATCACAGACACATTATTAGTATAAGTAACTCCATTGCAGATAATGTTGAAGAAATCCAATGAATGTAAGAAACATTACATGCACTTGGTAAATATACTCCAACAAAACTTAACGTATCTTTCTAAACCAAAAATGCATTTCTCATAATTAACCTTACAGACGTTGTTCTACCGGACCGTAGCGTCATGGTATAAGGCTAAGCATCATACCTAAAGACTGGAGTCGATTAGGGAATAAGCGCTGGTTCGAGTCCTCATGAAATCTCTGCCAGTATATGGCACCGGTGCACACCCAACATCGTGATGAATTTGGGGAGCTACGATAGGTGACGAAATCCGGTCTCAAAAACCAGCTATAACGGCTGTGGGGGGATTATCATGCTAACCATACAATACCGACATATTGGTTGGATGATCGTTCACATCTGCTGAGGCATGTGGACATGAGGCCAACAGTGGGACTTGCCCCTTCATGGACTGTCGCGCCGCGGATTATTATTATTATTACTACTACTGTTCCGCGCCGTGGCGTCGTGGTCTAAGGCATCCTGCCTAGGACTCGCTTTACGGAACGCGCGCTGGTTCGAGTCCTCATGGGAGAAGAAAATTTCTCATGAAATTTCGGCCAGTGTATGGGACCGGCGCCCACCCAGCATCGTGCTGCATTTGGAGAGCTACGATAGGTAGCGAAATCCGATTGCGAAAGCAAGCTGTAACGGCTGGGGGGGGATCTAGTTGGATGATCGTTCACCTCTGCTTCGGCATGTGAACATGAGGCCAGCAGCCGGGTGATAGGTCTGGGCCCTTCAAGGGTTGTGGCGCCACGGATTATTATTATTATTATTATTATTATTATTATTATTATTATTATTGTCGTTCAGTCAACTGTCCGAAGATAGTTCTGAACCTCACAAGTGATACCAATATGGCACCACTTATGAGGCAACTAGGACAGGAGATAATGGGTTAGGGTAGCCAGTTCCTTCCTCCCTCCATTGCATACATCGTCGATTAGCTACATATTCCACTAATCAGACTCCTGATGTATATTTTACCGTCAAAACCAGCTTCAACTAGTAAAAACTAGTTTAAGAAAACAAAAGCATGAACAAAAAGCGTATATAGGCTACAAGGCCTACCAAAACCCTAAAAAAAAAAAAAAACAAACCTAACCTGTCACTGATTCTAGACCTTACGAAAAATCCTTTCTAAAACCTAAACAAACCAAACCTAACACAACTTGTCACCGATTCTAGACCTTAGAAAATTCGCTTTCTATCTATCTACATTTGTTTAAATTAGTTTTACTAGATGAAACTTGTTTTGACGGATTTCGGGTTTTAACGATAACATACTGCCTGACAATATATGCACATATCAGCCAGAACCTCAATCAGAGGTAAAACCTCAATCAGAGGTAAAACCTCAATCAGAGGTAAAACCTCAATCAGAAAGATATATTATTAAGTCAACTGTCCGAAAACAGTAATTTTGAACTTAATGAGTAACATCAATAAGGTATAACTCATGAGTTAACTAAGGCAGGAGATAATGGGTAGGATGACCAGTGTCTATCTCTTCTACATTACATACATCACTGGTAGATAGGTAGAATCGTTTAAGAATGGATGGATAAACATTTACGACACTTGTTTTTCAATATTACCCGACAGAGAATGCCCGAGAAATAGCTGGAAATTGAAACGGAAGAAGGAATAATTCTTGATCGTTTGAAGACAATAATTACGATTAGATATAAGTATGTTTAATTCTTCCCAATTATAATTAGGAATATACATTTTTGTGGTAAACAGTAAAGCAGACATTTTATTTGGTGATTAATTGCCGTTGCCACGATATGTTGACCTGGACGTAGCCGATCGAACTGTAAGCAGCATGGAAATACCCTGTTGTAGCACACAGCAGATTAGATGCACATCCCACTCTTGCTTAATGGAAGCCCATCGACTCTTTTAACCTCTCTGGAAATTTCACGGCTGGTGTTATTGCACGCAACATATGGAAGCCCACCCGGTATGCAAATGTGGGCTCGATAAAATGAAACCCGCCCGCCCGTCCCTCTCCCACCCCTCACTTGCTCTTTATTAGGTCGCCATGCAACGCATGTTACATTCTCGTCAGACATCTTATAATTCTGTTCGTTATCGTCCTCGTTATCATCATTACTGCTGTGAAAATTTGTTTCGTCAACAATTCGCTCACATTTCAACCATTTTCCCTTTGTAGAACAGAGGATCAATTTCTGACTTCATGAATAACTACCTCTTTCATATGGAAACAGACGAAAGAACGTTTAATAAGCAGAAATAAACAGATATACAAATAAATAAAAATAAATAAATAAACAAGTAAATACATAAACAAAGAAACAAGCAAATAAATTAATAAAAAGAATAAATAAATAAAAATATGTATTCGATAATAAAATATAAAGAATAAACAAGCAAAAATTGAATAAATACAGAGTGTTAAAAATAAATTTTGTGCGAGATTGTGCGTATTTGCTTGTTTCCCGCACAGAACCAATACGCGGTAAGTGTGAAATACCACATTCAGTATTCCCAACGTAACACACATAACAATTTCCCTCTTCTTACCGCTTAAGTGCGACATTCATTTTACTGCTTTAAGCTTTTAACATATTATTTTTAGAGACGTTTAACATAGTAATAATTATAAATTGGAAACTTACCACTGCAATTTCACCTAAATTGCAATGTTAATTATTGTTTTTAAATATTTGCAGAAATTAAGTAAAGTCTACTACTCCACGAAACTTATTGCATTCCTGATACAAGTAACATTAAGGAAGCCGTGAAAAAATCGACAAGATTCCAGATGCCGATGTTATTACTGCAATATGTTATATAAATAATATTGTTAAAATATTAAAATGAAAAAAAAAATCATTAGATAACCTTACCGTTTGTTTTAAGTTCGCATTTATAGACTAGGGGAAAAAAAAGACAGACGTATATCACGGCCTGCTGGAGTATAGTAAACACAGAAAACATTTTATAGCAACAATGTTGAAGAAAGATATTTTGGTTTTCCGAAGTTGCCGTCATTAAACAGAAACCAACATGGAGATTTCATTGCAACTAATTAGAAATTCGTCTTTCACGTATGTAATAAACGATCTTCGCACAAAATAATGTACGATACACGAGCGGTATGTTTGTTTTCATGTTCTCGGAAATTAAAAAGCTCAACTACGTTTCGCTTTTTCAATCTTTTCCTCGACCATGAAAACGTCAACATACCGCTCTTGTAACGTATATTACTATTACAACGTTTCAAGAATGATAGAGGAGGTAAAAACAAACATCTTTTGTAAGTGACAAAGCTTTGGCAGATGCGCTGTTTATTGTGTACGTAAGTGTTAGTATAATCCATAAGGAACGAGATCAATTGTCGTTTTAGAGGTGATGTTCAAACTGCCGTCCATTGAAGGCATTGCACAACTGGTACCTTCGTACTATGGTGTGTTTGCAACGCTCAAAAAGGCCAACATTGTCTCGAATAACATGTGCAGCTTCAACAACGCGAGCAACTAAGTCTTCTGCCGTATCGATCGGTGTCTCATACACAAGACGTTTCATGTCTCCCCACAAAAGAAACCCAGTGGGGTTAAGCTCGGTGATCGAGGTGGCCACGGTACCCTGCCAATCCAACGATCGGGACTGTAGCATTTAGGTGATTCCTGACACGACGATCAAAGTGTGGAGGGGTACTGTCATGCTGAAACCATATTCGTTCTCTGATGTTCAATGGGATATTTTCTGAAAGTTTTGGTAGGACATCGCGTAGAAAAACATAGGCCGTAGTAGAACGCAAACGTACTTACGTGTCGTAGCAAGTCTTCGTTGATACCATGATGGCCTTTTAACTTTTTGCAGACACAGTAGTACAAATAGAACTAACCAATGTGTATTGTGATGGAAATCAAGCCATCTACACTTCAGGCCACCTAGCGGCAAAACGGCGCATCTGTTAAAGTTTTGTCACTTAAAACAGAGGCTTGTTTTTACCTACTCTATCATCCCTGAAACGTTGTAAACGCTATTTTTGAACACCCTGTATACAGGCTGAACCGTAGGAAATGTTATTAATTTCAGGGGGTTATTCTCAGAGATATTTCACACAAAAAAACTTTAAATGACAGCTATAATCAAACCACACAACAATTCAACTTATGCAGAACACATCACAAACTCCAATCACAACTACAGCTGCATAGACACTGACATGAAAATACTACACATTTAGCCAAAAAAACAAGAAACTTAACACTCTAGAACAATATGAAATTTACAAACATACAAAATCACACCCACAACAAATCCTAAACACTCAAATGAATTTCAAACCACACAACATTTTCGACACAATCATGAACACATCCCACCACAACAGGAAATCAGAAGATAGTGCGGGACCTTCACTAGTCTTCGGACAATAAAGAATAGGCTTACCGCTTCGGAACTAGTCAGCCAGGTAATTTTCTAATGTTAACACAGTAAATAAATTATAAAGTTAATCAGTGAAAAAATTTAATACACTTTTACTCGTTGTTGCTTCCTTTTCGAGATAAAACTTATTTTGTATGAAACATTTCATACCGTGTTTTGGGAAAGCCATGGATTTAATTCTCAATATGCTCAATCAGTTTAAGAGAGGAGTGTATGTACTATGATAATAAATGATTGAAAGAATTTTAGTTTTGTCCTCTAAATGTGCAGAAATTTGATCCGGACAAATGTAACTTTTCGTTCTGAAAATGAATTTTAAAATGTTACATTTGTTCCGATAAAATTTCTGCATATTTAGAGGACAAAACTAAAATTCTTTCAATCTCAAATTTTGATTGAGCAAACTGAGAATTAAATCAATGATTTTCCCAAAACAAGTCATGAAATGTTTCATACACAACAATTTTTTGTCTCAAAAAGGAAGCAAAAAGGAGCAAAATTGTATTAAACATTTTTTGTTTGAATATTTCAAAGAATATCCCCCTGAAATTAATGACATTACTTACTTTCACCCTATATAACGGTAAAAGTAAATAAGTAACAATATACTAAGAACAGAGAGAATAACAATAGAGTTATTGAAAGAATGTTACATCCTCTGGTTCCCTTTCTTGAAAAAAGTAACAATTCTAAACCAATTTATGGTAAATTAGCAAATATTTTTGATGATAATACAGGCCAATCGTTATTCCGTGGAACCTACCTGTGCGTGAGGGAAAGAAGAAAGTGGACTTAGAAGATTCCTTCCCTCGCTAGGCTTCCACTTGCAGCTAGCTAGCACACTAAACCCCACCATGAGCTACAGCGCGACTTATGCATGCATTTGATTTCACATCTCGACGATTGGTCTATATTAGCTAAAATAGCATTAACTTCTCAAAAATATGTACTGAATTATTATTCTCCTGACCTCTCTATCATATTTTGTTTCATCCCATCTGTAATATGGTTCAGATAGATCGATGAAAAACAGCTTTATAGGCCTATAACTAATTACATTATACACTGGTAATATATTGAGTAAAAAGAGCAAGCAATAACTTAACGAAGGTTTATATCATGAGCCAATTTATTCACTCAATTCTAGACCAAGTTATTGCAAAAATAACTATAAAACCAATAGGGAAACTAGAAAATCCATATCAATGGTGTTCGCAGAGCTTGTCATCATGACCGCATATGTAACTAGTGTACGTTTGGAAACAGGTTTCACTTGGTAAGACGCCGTTTAAAAGTACATGTGCAAGTAACGGGTCACTTAGCGGAGATTCAGCGCGTCAGCTTTCGACAATAAAATCTATAAAGGTATGCATTATTTTATAGATGTAATTAATTGATTTACCTTCTAATAGGCGCTGGACTGACGACTGTTCGAAATATAGCACGACAGCTTGGTACGATTTCTTCGTAATATAGATACATCCCGTAAGTGAAAATTCGCTGTTCTAAAGTATCCTGCATTGCCAGGAACTAAATTGAACTGAACTGAATGTAAGTCAGCTGTATACTAATACTCTAACTTTGACGGCCTTTCAGACTATGTTATCCGTCCATACTATGCCAACACAAAACGTTTCCACGTTCGATCCAGGGGAAATGTACACACTATTTTTCTCGGCACTCGATCTCTTACTGTAAAAGGCCGATTGTATGTTCCTGAACGGACTCGTATTTCCGGACGAGCGCGTTTCAGTACTGGGGTGAGCAGCATTTCTGGATCAAATTATCGCAAACAACTGTAAAATCAATGGAAAAACTTGGTAACTTGTATAAAAGAAGATCGCAGAACTTGTCATCATAACCAATAGATAACATAACAAGAGCGTATGGGCTATTCCATCTCAAATCGACCGAAATATAGAGAAAATTGACCTTGCAATTTTTAAATATAATGAAACTTTTTCTGTCCGTAGACAACTATGATACAATGCTTTGTGCAAAGTTTGAGGCACCAGAACTTCATAGTGTTTAAATTAAAAATATTTTAATTTATCATATTTTCATAAAATTAGCATCTTTAAACTGTTGTGGCTTCGAAACCCTTTCACCCAATGATCAAAATCATGGTTTATTTTGATGCCGAAAAGTTAAAGTTTATATTGACATGTAAACAGTTTTTCTTACTTTTTATGGAAATGGAGAAATTAAGATTTTTCTTAATTAAGACACCTTTGCCCACGAAAAAAATATCTTTAAAATATATGGTTAGATTTCGCATTGAAAGTACAAATAAACACGTATTTTTTACTGGTGCAACGTTAATAAGAAAGTATTGAAAAATCAAATAAAGAAAATAAATAGTACGCGCGTGAGCTAACCAGCTGACTGTAAGGCGGGAGCTAGCCTAGGCAAGCAAGGCCAGGAGACATAAACACGTGATGTTTCGTCTAGTAGCGCATAGCTGGGCTAGCTTTATCACAGGTTTTCATAAACACAGGAGTAAAATGACGCCCAGCGCTCGCTTATCTTCATCTCTCGGCCAGTCCGTGCTGTGTTGCGCCTTTCAAGTCTAGGCGTGTGAAAATAATTTATTTAATACCTCCGAAACTTATTGCCGTGACACTAAGCAAACAATGCCGAATCCCTCTTAATAATGCAATGTTTTTTCTCAATTTTTTTTTTACATTTTTACAAATTGGGAAAGAAACCTACAACTAAGTAAAATCAGATTATCTGTCTCTCTGTATACAATAAAAAATAAGGATTACTTCTTATCATAACCTACCAAATGTTAGCTTCAAAATGAGCTCTCGTTCAATGTTCTGCAGTAAATGGTTCCAGAGTTCTGAGCGCTGAAAGAGGCTTGTTTTTTTAAAATACGCTAAATTTGTCGCTCAACAATATGAAAACCGTTTGACTTTTGATAGTATATTTTTGCAACTGCACTTTCCTCAGCACCTTGTATAACTAGGGAAAAAATTAGAGTATAAAAAATGCGAGGATTTTTACTGATCGATTTCATATGGAATAGCCCATATATTCTTTTTGCCGACATAAAGCATCAACCTTGTCACAGTTTTACTGGAATGTCATACGCGAGGAGTGAGAGTAGGCTAAATCTCAGGACTTCTGAGTGAAATCGAAAAAAAAATAGGCAATCTTCTAAGTAAATAATCAGGTCCACAATAAGGAACGAGATTTTTATTGTCTATTTTATTATTATTACACCTATACACAGTCGACCGCTATGGAGTAACGGTAGCCCGCCTGACCGTGAAACGAGCGGGACCGGGTTTGAATCCTGGTTGGGACAAATTACCTGGTTGAGGTTTTCTCCAGGATTTTCCCTCAACCTATTAAGAGCAAATGCTGGGTAACTTTCAGCGTTGGACCCCGGACTCATTTCGCTGGTATTATCACCTTTATATCATTCAGACGCTAGATAACCATAGCAGTTGATAAAGCGTCGTAAAATAACCGACCTACACAAAGATGATCATGGATATATCGTTATATTATATTCAATGTGTTTTGTAATGATTCAACTCTTTTTATGCATATACAGTGCACGTATCTCCTATGATATTCCCATTATTGGTTATTTTTTTCGGATTAAGAGTATAACTGACAAGACATGGAAAAACGAACTCGGTATGTAGACCCCAAATACAAATTTTTATTTTCTGCATTACACACAAAACATTTTTTGTAATGTCAAAAATAACATATATATTCTACGAGATTAGCCCTAATGTTATTCGAGAAATAATTAATTAGCATTTACTTTTAATTTTTTTTCATTTTGAAATATATCATTTGTATCTAATTTCCTTGTTTACGACTCTTGCCTACCGGCACATACAAGTAAAATGTTTTTACAGAGTTGTTTAATTATCATTACATATTTGAATATTGAGGTTTTTGATTTAATTTTTGTAATGTCAAAAATAACATATATATTCTTCAAGATTAGCTCTAATGTTCTTCGAGAAATAATTAATTAGCATTTACTTTTATTTTTGTTTCATTTTGAAATATTTGTTTCGAAACATTTGTATCTAATTTCCTTGTTTTAGGCTCTTGCCTACCGGCATATAAAGGTATAATGTTTTTTTTATAGAGTTGTGTATTTATCTTTACCAGCCTATTTAAATATAGAGGTTTTTAATTTAATATTGCATTTGTAATTATTAATTTACTTGTACATTACTGTATTCTTTTGTTTCAGGCTGAATGGAAGCGAATGCCTGTAGCCTTAACTTCGCCAGAATAAAAAAACATCTTTGCTTTCAATAATACTCGCAAACATATATTTGGTTTCAGCAGACGTAGCCAGATAATACACAGATTCCCATAACATAGTTCCTCGTACACTGGCGTTCAAAGATATCTGACCTACAATTGAACCATTCGTTCCTGAAAGGGCCATATTCCGAAATTACAACAGAAATCACATCTCCATAAAAGTGATCTTATTCCAGAAATAGAGCCTTCTCAAAAATGTTGTTGTTGTTTTCCAATGCCAGGCGTTTGACAATAAAGTCATTTGACCTCATGCACTCCAATATTTTTCAAAGATATTATCATGGTCAACCACTGAAGCACAGATTTTTAGGTGTTCCGAATCCATTTCTTGGTTTGAGTTGCACAATGGGCAGTTAGGGGACTGATATATTCCAATTCTATGCAGGTATTTGGCCAAACAATCATGGCCTGTTGCCAATCTAAATGCAGCTACAGACGATTTTCGTGGTAAATCTTCTCAAAAATGTTGTAAATGTTATAAAGTCTGTGTACATTTTAATAAATGTAATTTCCTGCACATATAATCAGCATCTTCATTGTCCTGGGCAATTATCATCTGGTCGTCAGCAAACAGTAGGTTAGAGATAAATATATTTTCTGTTATTTGAAACTCCATTATTCCACAAATCATAGTCCAATTTATTAAACTTACATCTATGAAAATGTTGAATAAGAAATGTCATGACCAGCATCCTTGTGGAAGTCCTTTTCTTGTGTAAAATGGTTGAGATAATTTTGATCCTATTTTCACTTGACACGTATTTTTGTTATATATTTCTTTTATTAACTAACTAGCCGTATCCGTGCGCTCCGCTGCACCCGTTAGAAATAAATATAAAGTAATTACATAATTAAAATAGGACATTTATTTTGATCCAGGGAACATTCGTGTTTGATAGAAGGATATATCATTTATTATGTTACTTAATTTAAATTGTATTAAAAAATTAAAATGCACTCATTTTGATTCAGAGACCACTCATTCGGTCATAAAAATTATTTTAGGAAATACAGGAAACGAATGTACAGAATAGCCTATCAAGTTTTCTGTGCATAAGAAGCTATTTTAATATTACCCGTCCTCGATTCACTCAGAAGTTAATGTAATAACATTATAGCATTATGTCCATCTAGAGAAACTACACTTTCAAATGGTGAATTAATAATTAATTATACAAATAGGTTAATTTAGCTCCCGCTATTACTTTATACAAACACAGAAACATTCTCTGTAGGCTATGTTTCATAGCTTTCGATTGTTGTTGTCCAAGGCCCCTTATAGACGAAGTC
Organism: Periplaneta americana; assembly: GCF_040183065.1. Taxonomy (NCBI): domain Eukaryota; kingdom Metazoa; phylum Arthropoda; class Insecta; order Blattodea; family Blattidae; genus Periplaneta; species Periplaneta americana. Next base: position 148,321,443 of record NC_091121.1, on the reverse strand, counting down.
ATTTGTTTTTTATTTCATTATACCGCCTTAGATGGCGTTGTTATTGTAATTTTGAAACTCGTTTATCTCATTAAATATCGGTCCTATCAAAATTTTGCGTAGAATAAAACTTATCGGAAATTATTTTTAAAGAAACTTTTGTTATGTAATATTTTTCATGAAAATTAATAATAAGGAAGATATTTTGATTCAATCCAAGTCCCCTTATAACCCCCCCTTTTAAATAAAATATTTTGAATGCCATATAGCCTAAATTCTAAGTTACAACGAACTTAATTTATATTCCAATTTTCATATAAATCGGTTCAGCCATTATCGCTGAAAAGGTAACAAACATCCAGACAGATAGACATGCAAACAAAAATTTCAAAAAAGCGATTTTCGGTTTTAGGGCGGTTAATTATATATGTTAAGACCAATTACTTTTGGAAAATCGAAAATTACCAGAAAAATTTCGGCTACAGATTTATTATTAGTATAGAAGATAATAATAATAATAATAATAATAATAATAATAATAATAATAATAATAATAATAATAATAATAATAATAATAACAAGATTAACAATAAGCGGACGAGGCAGCTGTAGTCGTAAACTTTGGAAAGTGTGCGAGTAGGCAATCAGAATTTCTTTGCTAAGCATGGAGAATGGATCAGCCTTCGTTAGCGATGCAATGTGGATAAAGGGCGGATTCACACCACACAGACCAGCATTCGCATATCCGCTGTGTCGTTGCTTATAATTAACTAATTACGGTATGGTAATCAACTGAATATTGACTTTCCTCATTTGTCTGTTGGTAACATAGAAACAGTTTTGTTATTCGACACAATTTGTGCACAATATGGTTCATATTTCACGTAGTCTTTATTAATTCAAACATCCATGTCCAATTTGACAATGTGCAACAAATCCCATGAATTTGGAGGAAGAAATGAGAAGATTTTAACTATAGTACGTAATGTAACCCATCAACCTGGACTGTATTTTGAACACGTAGCAGTATGTCAGCCAGAAAATTTGAAGTTAAATTTATCTTATTAATTGGAAGTACAGAACGATAAGCAAATACATGAATCAACATCTGTCTTCTTTAAAAATTGTTATCATCTGGAGACAAGTGTAGTCATTGGAAGTCGAACTACAATAAAATATTTTAAAATTTAATTCACCAAAAACAATCTATAAAGAAATTGCTCTTGTGGCCTTTATCTATTCAGATTTTGAAATAATTACGTCGTCGTCTTTCTCACAGTCTCAAACTAGAATTTTCAGTCCATCTCTTCATCGGACGACCTAGAGATCTTTTTGCCATGCGGATGTAATGAAACAGTGCTTTTGGAATTCTGCATCGATCCATTCGTTCGAGATGACCCTTCCACTGAAGTTGATATTTGCTGATGAACTGCATAATGGGTTCTATTTGAAGTTCTTGCATTATGTTCTCATTTTTTTATGATCCTAGCGAGTATATCCAGCTTTGCTCTCATGAACCTCATCTCACTTGCTGTTGTTCTACTGACATCTTTATTCTTCACAGTCCACGCTTTACTACCATAGCTTAATACTGGCTGTGCTAAGGTTTTATACAAGCCTATTCTTGTGTGTTTTCGTACTAGTGAAGGTTTCATGATTTTATTAATGATTCCCGAAATAATTACATAACAGCAAATAATTTCAATTATTTATACTTACGTTATATGTACTCTAAATGTATATTTATGTTCTTGTTTTGTTATTTAAAATTATTACATTTTGTTAGATATTTAGATATACTTCGTCATGTCAGGCAGACCACTCTGATGGTAAGTTTATTATTAGTAATTATATGGTCGATCAGTGTTATTCCGTTCTTACACTGAACCCAAGAATCACCACCTGAAAATTGATTGACAGCTTCCCCGTTATTTCATATTTTCACCTGCAATAGCTTTTTTTTTAGCTAGGCTGGAGTGAAGTCTTGAGGGTTGTATGGGTCTCCGATATATGAAAGTCTTGTGACTTCGGGCGCTGGGACTTAACAGGTACTCATCTGAGACAGGATGGCTCACTTGTCAGCATCGGATTTATGAGTGCCACCTAACCCACATTTCGGATTTGGACATCATTGTACCCTTAGATATATACAATGTAATGTACTGTAAAATTACTAATTACTAAACCTGGTGACAAAAGAATGTGGTAACACCGAAAGACAGTTGATAACAATGATCAAAACATTTGACAATAACAGCTGAATAACGATAGTGGACTTGTGAGCAAAATGGCAGATACGAGTAATTATTCGCTTGTAGAGCGGTTGGTTGCGAGTGTTTGGGTCCGCGAAAGGCAGCACACGGGGAAGACAAAGCCAAAAATTATGACACAATTTGAAAGGAGATTTGAAAGGCCACTCCCAAGAAAATCAACATTGTCAGCTTGGGAAAACCGAGCGTTCATTACTGGCAACGTCAAAGACAGTCCCTGAAGTTGTCAACCAGTCGGTAGACTTGACACAGAAGATATGCTGCAATTGCTGGCTCTATTGAACATCATTATTATGGCCTCCACGAAGTCCCGACTTGACAACAGCCTGTGGCTGCTAGACCGTATCGAACAAACGACGAACTGAAAGACGCTGTGACAGCTGCCTTTGCAGACATAACACCCCAGCAGTTACGTAAAATGTCACAAAGGACCTGGAGACATATCCAATTCTGCATAGATAATGATACAGCTCGCACTAGACACTCATAAAATAAAAACTTGCAAGTTCCCCTTGATTGATAAAACTTTGCGAGGGCTAATTCGTGCAAGAGTATTCCACTAAATGCTTATATTATCCGGTTAATTGTGTTCTATTTGTTATTATAAGTTGTGTTAATAAAGATTATTATTCAATCTTAAGCTGAAATTATATTTTGAACTTAGGAACTTTTTATTGAAATCGAAGGATAAAATATGAGGAATTTCAGGGATTTTTAGTCTAAATAGGTTGGCAAAACTGGTTTCGATACACTTACAATGTATATTTTGTAATTTAGTGCAATGTATTTTAAAATAACTATGAATGTAGCCTTTTAAATGTGACATAGAAGTTCAATCTGTAACTGCTGTTATTTTATGTTTCCAATTAAAAGTATATGCAAACTAGAGTGCTGCAGAACAGCGCTTAGAACCGGTTTATAGCCTATTCGACTGCTCGGAGAACAACCGGCGAGGTTGACCATCCGACCGAATATCCGATTTTCAAGCGGTTGGCCTAATGTTTTGCAGAACACCAGGCGCACTTCACCATACAAGAACTCTGATGACATTTTCTGACTACACAAATTAAGTAACAATTGAAGGAAATTTACTCTTCCTAATTAAAGAATAGGCCTATAATTGATTGGACACTTTGGTACATTTATCTTCTTAATTAATAAACAACTAATGGACAAGGAAATAAGCGTAATGCATAGATGAAATTTGACATGTGAACAAATGCAAGAATAAAATAAATTACAATTTTCTTACAAAATAGAAGAGCAGAAGAGCAAATAAGTTCACACTTACTATTGTAACGTTCATATTTTAAACTCAAAATGCATAGGTTACCTGTAAAAGGGAATTGTTAATATAGCCTATGCCTTTTAAATATTCTAAGTGGATGTATTATTATTTCATTAATAAGTCATTTTTAAGGAAACAAAAAGTTTATAACAAAAATGAAAACTCCCTCAAGATTTAATGATTGTAGTTTCATGATTTGTTGCTTCTGATGATACCTAACTGCAATACCTGAATGAATGAATGAATGAATGAATGAATGAATGAATGAATGAATGAATGGGGAGAGAGGATGATATATCAATTGAAAGGTTCACAATAATAATTGCGTCCTTGCAACGATTCTGAAACTCCTGGATGGCTCAATATCGTCTATATTTCATGATCCAGAGCCGTCCACCCGAGAAAGACTCGGACATTCGTTAAAAAGAACACTGGATCACTCCACGAGACGGAAGAGCTTCGCATACTGTCTATAGTGCCAGGCGTTCTATAGCAATATATCAATTTCTATTTTTCGTAACCGATTGTGCACAACTCTAAAGCTAACATGTTGTATCTATACTATGTAAATGTATGAAACCAACGTTTTTGCACAAAATTACATTTTAGGCAAAATATTTATTTTTTTTTTTACTATCTGACCTTCCAAGGCTTGCCTATAGACACAGAATAACACACAATTTGCAATAATGGTTGTACATGAATGGGCACATGAAAAAAATATATAGATAAAAATATCTTCAATCACAAATATACAATTAAACAATTATGTGGTGTGTTTAACATATTATAGGTGATTGGGTCGAAGATCTCTGCTACAGATTTTTTCCTATTGATGGCGATGATGTCAATCCTCCGTACGCTATCTTGATCAGCCAAACAATTAACTTCTTCGTAAACTTCCAAACCTTTGTTTCGGAGAGCAGCAGCAAGAAGGGAACGAATGATGTTATGTCGTGTTATTCTTAAGATTTCTCCCTGAGGACATCTCCCAAGCACATGAGGTAGGGATCCAAACTCACTCCAGTGTCTGCTGTGGAATGTACCTGTGGAACGTCCTGGCGCTACCATGGCTGTCATTTTTATCATATCTCTCCACTCTGAACTGGGAAGACCTTGCTTTTTATAATCCAAGCATTGGCAGATGGTACTTCTGAAAATAATTCAACACTTTTTCCTTTATGAAGGTATGAACACCACTCATTATATCCGTTCTCCTTCAGATGTTGTCTTATTTGACGAACATTCAAATTCTTCATGCACTGGTCTAATTTCAGTTCATTAAGACAGCGATTTTCGATGTTTCTAAAATCTCTAATTACATTAACATGAGTAGATTTAGGGCCGAATTCATAGTCAACACTTATCGTAAGGAAACCCTTAAGCAATTGCTTATAATCATTTCCAATTCATAAATCCCACTGAAGTTAAAGCTTATTCAAATAAGGTAGCTTGTCAGCTTACTCAAATCTTTCCTCGTATGCATTGTAATTAGCTGATTCGGTGTACAATGGATGATGATTATGATTTTATTGAATTTATTGAGTTCTATAATGAAAATGAAAATGTGTTTTAGCAAAACAAAAGATATATCAGGGATATGGAAAACCGTTTAGAGATGTACAATGACCAATAATTTAAGAGGCGATACAATTTCAACAAGAACACTGTTGTGGATATTCTGGTGCCTCTCACTGAAAATCACAATACAACCATGAGAAGTCTACCGATTTTACCACTGCAGAAAATACCGGTTGCTTTGAGATTTTATGCTATAGCATCATTTCAGGTAGGTTTATGTAATAATATCCTATTTTTGGCAACGCATAAAGCTATTCTGATTTTATTATTATTTTGCAGTTGGTTTGTGCAGATTTATATTTATTTACTAGCCGTACCCGTTAGAAATAAATATAAAGTAATTACATAATTAAAATAGGACGTTTGATCCAGGGAACATTCGTGTATGATAGAAGGATAAATCGTTTAATATGTTACTTAATTTAAATCGCATCCAAATAATTAAAATGCGATCATTTTGGTCCAGAGACACTCATTTGGTACAATGACAATTCCTTTAACCTGTTTCTTAATTTTTAGTACATGCAACCATAGTTTAATGAATATTGACATCATTTAGATTTAATGTGTATATTTTATTTTACTTGTTATAGGTTTCCATTGAATTATGGTAATAACTTAATTTTAACCCTTGTTTTCTACGTATTCAGTAAATGGCGCTTGGCCCACTATGGTTGTGAACCCCTCAAATAACTTAAATTATATTATATTATATTATATTATATTATATATCATATCAGAAGTTACTGTAATAACATTATAGCATTATGTCCATCTAGAGAAACTACACTTTCCAATGGTGAAATAATAATTAATTATACAAATCGGTTAATTTAGCTTCTGATATTACTTCATACAAACACAGAAACATTCTCTGTAAGCTATCTTTCATAGCTTTCGATTGTTGCTGTCCAAGGCCCCTTATAGACAAGTCATTTTTTTTAAATTCATTACACGGCCTTAGATGGCAGTTAATTTAATTTTAAAACTCATTTATCTCATTAAATATCAGTCCTATAAAAATTTTTTAAGGGATAAAACTTATCGCAAATTCTTTTTCAAGAAACTTTTGTTATGTAACATTTTTCAGAAAAATCAATAATAAGCGAGATATTTCGATTTATTTAATTCAGGCCCCCTTATAACCCCCCTTTTTAATAATGTATTTTGAATGCCATATAGCCTAAAATCTAAGTTACAACGAACTTAATTTATATTCCAATTTTCATCGAAATCTGTTCAGCCATTATCGTGTGAAAAGGTAACAAACATACAGACAGACAGACAGACATACAGACAAAAATTTCAAAAAAGCGATTTTCGGTTTCAGGGTGGATAATTATATATTTGTTAGGACCAATTATTTTTGGAAAATCGAAAATTACCAGAAAAATTTCGGCTACAGATTTATTATTAGTATAGATATTTTATAACTATGTAGTTCTCTTAGCTTACTTCTTTCTTCTTCTGTAAAATGCATTCTCAACACTTTATAAAATTTTGAGCTCTATAGTAGGCTATTTAATTATGTATTTGTCTACGATAATAATTCCGATTTAACAATTTGAAGGTGCTGGAAAACAATGGAATGTGCGAAAGCGCTCATATCTAGCCATTGCTGCTATATTTCTCTCGATGTCAAGGGAATGGTCAGTGCATATGAAAGAGTAGCGTCTCTGCAATACGATCTAAATTAAGTGCTAAGAAAACGCTCATTACTTGTGACGACTATGAATTCGACCCTTAAATATTATATTTTTCACGCGACTGTACTTATGATAAGTATGTTGTAGCAAGCTTACAGGTACTACACCTCCACCCGCCCATTCTTACTATAGAGCAGAATGGTTCGTGTTAATTTAACATTGTGAAGCAGAGTACCCTTGTCTGCTCTGAGTTCTTCTCATGAGATACACTCCTCCAAGTTGAAAGTAAATATAATACAACAATTATGTCGAAAGTGATATTTTGACAAGAGTAAAAAATATGTATGTCTTCGTCGCCAAATGTCCTCATTGAGATTTACAGATATTTTCTCTCCACTATCCACGTAGCCCATGTTAAAATATCTGCTTGTTCATAAACCAGACGTCCCATTCAGCAGCGAAACAAGAGCTAATAAATACGAGTATGTCTACATATTGCATGACACGATGTTGAGTTAAATTTGTCATTCATTTACTGTATTTTGTGTGTATGTCTTGCGTAACTGGAATATTAATTGAGGCATTAAAGCCATTTCATAATGAGAGCATATAATATAATTTTTGTTTTGTTCCAGAATTTTAATTGGAACAACGATGACATTCAATAGTATTGTGCTCGTTAAAAGAGGTATTTGAGCGCTTTGATGAATACGGTTTTGTTCGCTTGCATTTTCAGAATCGACAATTAAAACATTCCGCTAGAGAGCGCGATGCCTTAATTGTGTATTTATTAATTCGGAAAAATAAAATTCAAACCGCCACTCGTCTGAAATGTAACTTGGATTCCTCATTTGAAGAGCTTATTAAAGAATCATTATGCTGTTCATAACAGATAGGCTAATATCCAATAGGGTTAATATTATTATATGAACCAAAAACCGAATTATGGCATACGATTGAAAATTAAAACGCAGTAGTGCAGAAGAGTGTGTTAATCTATTCAGTGATAGAAGACTGAAAATATATCTTTCAGGATGTTTTGTGAAATTTGTAAGTTCGAGAACACGACACCACTGACCTGAGTTGTTATGTATTTCCTTTTTCCCTTTCCTTGTTACCAAGTCCTGGACCAATCAGACACTAGATAACCATAGCAGTTGTCGTAAAATCAACTAATTAAAAAACTCAATCAGTGTGCAAAAACGTATAATATACAACTTGTAAAAACATCGGACTTCCTTCCGCTATGAAATCCGTGCAGACTGTACACTGCACAGGATGAACTGCATCCCTCTCTGTCTCATATATTGCCCGTTTTCCTTTTTATGACCGACGACTCTCTCAGATGATTGACCAGGGATTTTAGAAAACTAGATGGAAAATATGAAGACGGAATTGGACTGGGGACAGGTCAGTGCTGCGAGAAGTGTAATTACTCCCTGTAATTAGTTTAATTAGCTCTATCTGTGCGACGGGCAATTACCTCGCATTTCCTCGATACAAGATCGATCGTATAGTGCGTGCAAAAGTGACATACGGTTCATATTACCTCCTGGCGTCTATCAAACCTACCCTTCTGTCTGTCTCATCTGTTTCTTTACCTGTTTGGTCCACATTGTCACTCTTTATGGAATTAGATTTCCATCCTTCCATCCATCTACCCACCCACCAACTGATTCATCCATTAATAAAAAAAACACACACACAGACACACTCCATCCATCCTACCTATCTACCGATTCATCCATACATTCTTGTACCCAACGTCCATTCATTCTTCCATCCTCCAACTTATGAACCAATCCATCCGTACATCCTACTCATCAACCAATCCATCCATCCATCCATCCTCCTACTCATCAACCAATCCATCCATCTATCCTCCTACTCATCAGCCAATCCATCCTTCCTCATCAAGCAATCTATCCTTCCATCCTCCAACTCATCAATCTATCCATCATCCTTCCACTCATCAAGCAATCTATCCTTCCATCCTCCAACTCATCAATCTATCCATCATCCTTCCACTCATCAAGCAATCTATCCTTCCATCCTCCAACTCATCAATCTATCCATCCATCCTTCCACTCATCAAGCAATCTATCCTTCCATCCTCCTACTCATCAAGCAATCTATTCTTCCATCCTCCTACTCATCAACCAATACATCCCTCCATAAATCCTCCCATCTTCCTACTCATCAATCAATCTATCTATTCATCCATCCTTCCATCCTCCTACTCATCAACAAATCCATCCATCCATCCATCCATCCATCCATCCTTTCATTCTCCTACTCATCAACCAATACATCCGTCCATAAATCCTCCCATCCTTCTACTCATCAACTAATCAATTAATCCATCCATCCATCATTCCATCCTCCTACTCATCAACCAATCCATCCGTCGATCCATCCTTCTACTCATCAAGCAAACTGTCCTTCCATCCTCCTACTCATCAACCAATACATCCGTACATAAATCCTCCTATTCATTAACCAATCCATTCATTCATCCTCCTACTCATCAACCAATCCATCCATCCATATGTCCATCCTACTCATCAACCAATCCATCCTTCCACTCATCAAGCAATCCATCCTCCTATTCATCAAACAATCTATCCTTCCATCCCCCTACTCATCAACCAATCCGTCCGTTCACCCTCCTACTCATCAATCAATCCTTCCGTCCATCCATCCTTCCACCCTCCTACTCATCAACCAATTCATTCATCCATCCAAGCGTACATTCATCTATCTATTCCTCCTACTTATCAATCAATTCATCCAACCATCCTTCTACTCATCAACCAATTCATTAATCTATCCTACTACTTATCAACCAATTCATCCATCTATCCGTCCGTACTCTACTCATCAACCAATCCATTCATCCATTCACCCTCTCACTCATCAATTAATCTATCCATTATCCTCCTAATCATCAATCAATCAATATTCCAACTTTCGGACAATCCATTTGTCCTCCTACCCACAATCCGTCCGTCCATACACCCACTCACCTATCTATCGTTCTTTCGTATATGTAGGTCTATTTGTGGTGTTCTGTTAAGTGCATATTATGGGCTTTGTTCGTTCTACACTAAACAGGCACGGTAGGAATCTCGTGACGTGAGATTAGCACGGCGGCCGTAATATATGAGAACACGAAAAATTGCATTGCACGGGATGCGCAGTCACTGTTGTGGTTTACATGCAAAGTTAAATTTGCACGTTTTAGCCGACTCGCAATATGAAACACGGAATAATCTTCATACGCGAATAATAATTACATCATTCGGTAATTATTCATTTGTTATAATTATACGAGTACAAAATAAAGAGAGAGTGCTCCGTGAATTTAGTAATTTAAGTCAATATTCTGGTATTTGATGCTATCTTTTGCAGAAATCATTGTACAATAATTCAGATCTAAAGATAAGATTGTGCTTTAAGTTTTGCTGAAGGTCTTGTGTTAAGGGAACAGTAGAAAATAAAAACATAGACATTTCAGTCTTAAAATATAGAAATGTCGGAAAGTTAAAGTATTTCAGAGTAACAATAACTACTAGCAGGAATATCGAAAAAGAGACTGAGCAAAGAATAAAGCGAAAATATATTTTTAACTCTGCAGAGAAGCATTTTCCTTCTTGCCTTTATTCAAATTAAATCAATGATTATCTTATCTTCGTTCTTGTATAAGCGTGAAACTAGGTTTTTAATCTGAGAAGGACACAAAGATATGTACATACATAAACCGAGAGTTGTCGTATAAAGTTGACAAGGCTATGGGAAAATGAGAGTTGCTACTTATAGTACTTACAAGTTTCTCGTGTCGTAATTCCCTCCCCATCCACAAATAATAATTACGATTATAATAATGTCAACATGAGATCTGAAAGATAAGTATGATTCTGATGTTTGCTGGAAAGACAGCTATAAAAATCAAAGCCATGATTGTGAATGGAATGTGCACTAAAATGGACCTCTGGAAAGAGGATTATGAGCCAGTGAACTGAACTAACTTCGTTCATGATAAGAATTCAATGCTTTACTGTGTGAATAACCTTGAGAATTTTAGAAATCATAAAATCAAAGAAAAGCGAGACACGTACCTATTTTTTGTTTGGGCTTATCTGCCTTACTGAAAGTATTGTCACAAAATGCCAATGAAGATCATCTTAAGTAATTGATCTAATTTTAAAATCTTATTTTTCTCTAGGTAATCCAAATTCTGATGACCTCATAGTTTACCGTCAAATATTATGTCTGCTGAAAAATCAGGTTGAGTACTTCGTGACTCGAACTAAGTCAGAAATTAATATTTTCAGGGTTACCAACATTACACTATGAAGAACGGGAAGGAAGCAATTAGAAAAATTGAGAGTATTACGAAATAAGTTAAATATGAAACCCATGAACTAATTAAAAATATCACGATCACTAAAATTCATAGGAGTTTTGGAATGCAATTATCCATACATCAATCTTACACATTCTTCAATCAGTCTATCAGTCTATCATTTAATCCGACAATCTATTCATCAATCAATTCATTATCAGGTATAAAGTCCATCAATGAATCCATTCATCCAGCCTTCAGTCAAAGCATACATCCTATCCATTAATCAATCTATACTTGTATCGAAGAATTCATTATTCAGTCCACCAATTCATTAACTCATCCGTCAATCCATATATCCACCCATTTATCGTTCAATGCATCCATTCATTAACTCATCCATCAGATAATCCATCAGTCTATTAATATTCAATCCACCGATTGATATTTCAATCCATCATTCTATCTACCACGTATTACATACATCATTCAATCAAACCATAAGTGCTCCATCAATCAGTGTATCTAAGGATCTATTAATTCATCGATCTATTAATCGATTAAACAATTCATATATCAATCCAAAAATCAGTTAGTTCATCGCATCAAACAATTGAACAATTAAAGAATAAATCATTCATCAATCAATTCAGTTCTATATTACTATGAATGAATGAATGAATCAATCAATCAATCAAACAATCAATCATTTTAAATTATTTTGTTATTTCTACATTATTTCGTATGGAGAGAAATAAATTCAGACGTCAGACAAGAATGTGGACTCTCACCTCTTTTGTTTAATATTTATATCAATGCAATAATGAAAGACTTTAGGAAGACAAGACATGGACGCATCTCGATTAATAGAAATATGAAACTAGATAGACCTACAATAATTTTTGTAGACGACCTAGTTTTATTAGCTACATCTGAAGATTATTTGCAATGGTCAGTACATAGTTCAAATTTGGGAGCCCAGAAGTACTCTAATGGAAATATACACAGCAAAAAAAAAAAAAAACAACAACAAAAATGGCCTTTTGTGGTAAACATCCGGTACCAAGTAAAATTTGTCTGATAATAAACCTGGAACGACTCAACATGGTTACGTATTTAGATTTATATTTTGTTGAAAATTTAGATATCCTCATTTTGAAATTCAATAAATCTATGGTCTCCATTAACCGAGTTCTGAAATCATAATTAATTAAAAAATCTACCTGTATTCGTCTATATAAAATACGGCTAGACCAGTTCTCTGTTATAGGAGCGAAGCATGACCTCTCAGGGAAAGAGACGAAAAAGGCTAACAGCAAGTGAGATGAAATTCATGCGCCAAAAAGCTGGCAACACCAAATGGGACCGGAAGAAAAATGAAGATGTGCTACAAGAACTTAATACATCACCAGTTCTAAATTATATCTATAACCTTCTGAGTTCTGAGATATTTGTTGTTTTATTTTTGAAGTTCAACATAATTTTACACTTCTAAAAAAGTTACTAATATGAGAAAAAATTCTGAAGGTTACAGTTAGGGAAACAAATGCAGGTATATTATGCTATACTTCGGGTCTCTGCACATACATCTTATATCAAAATCAATTATAGTATTACTAGTATACTATTCTCTCAGGACTCAAGGAGGATAGATACAAGGAGAATTGGAAGGAGCATGTCTTGAGAATTGACCCATCCAGATTCTCTAAGGCAATAATAGAATATCGACCAAATGGAGAACGCCCTATGAAGAAATGACATGAAAATCACCTTCTCTAGCCGTAATAGTTCTTTTAGGACTATTGCTTGACAGGATGATGATGATGATGAATCCTGAATAAAATATTTAAGTTGTCTTTACATAGATTTGTATTACAATGAATATGTTTATGTCTTTTGAGTGACTAGTTCGACTTCAGTAAATAATTATCTCTTAAAAATAATAGTGAAATACCTTAGATGCTCAGTTGTTTGCGGTAGCCAGACATAACGACCCCAGCAAAGTAGGCGATCCTTCTGGTCATATCTATGTGCCACTAAGATGGAATTTGTATGCAGTTTTGAAACGTTGGAAATAAATTCCAGGACATGGTGGAATACCCAAAAGCCTATTTTTGATCATATTCACCATGAAAGCTTGAATTTACATAGATTTTAATACGTTATCCAAAGCTCCAAATAATTATGTGAATATTTAAATATTCACACACATTATATATATATATATATATATATATATATATATATATATATAGATAAATGTATGAGTAACCTATCTCGTCGGCTTAGAGTGTAAACTTGCTAACTACCAAAAAGGAAATTTTACATCATTTAAGTAAATAATATTATAAATCTTTAAATGAGACAAAAAAAAAAACAAAACAGAACAGTATCTTAGTTATCAAAATGTTCTGGTTCTGTTATATGATATTACCTATGGTTATATAAATAGAAAACATTCTCAAATAAATTTGCATTTCTAAGAAACATAAAACCTAACGTTAATAGCTTTTTAATTGAGATTGCACACTTGGTCTCAAACATATGAAAAGAAAATTCCTAGCCTTTTAATAAGGGCCTAGTAATTAAATAAAGACTGGAGAACGAATTATTATACACTGAAAGGTAGAGATGATGTTTCAAATAGGCTACTTGATTGTTTATACATATATAACAGTTGCCAAAGTAGATAAAAGTTCAGTCAGGTATAAACAACTGTGGCGATTTATGACTGCTTGACGTTCGGAACTTCGGGACTGATAAATCTCGAGGTCTCGAAACACTCACAAGCAGTCTTTACGTCAACGACGCAACGTATACAACATTGTCGTGCGGGTTTTCGGCTTTATGGGCGCTGTTAGTATTGCTTTCTCGATCGTTGTTCAACTCTATCCAAGCTCTTGTTTATATAAGAAAACTAATTTTTGAACCCAACACACACGTTTCAAATATTTATTGTCATATTAGACGTTGTCCTTAAATTCCTTTATTTTGGCCTTAACAATCAATACGACGTTTCATTCAGAGTAAATGTTTATTCGAATTAATACATAAATCTGTGTTTAACTGAGAAGGCAGTGCTCCTTAACAGAGCCTAGAGACGGCAATCAGGTGGCACACGAGGTTGCAAATTGATAATCAATTCCTGCCTGCTGATGTGTAATGAGGGTCTAGCGCGGCTATTCCCTGCTATGCCGCGTCGTCCCTCCGTGATTAGATCTTGATGTGGGAGAATGACCGCTCGAATTAATTAATGCCACATAATATCAAGGTTTCACGTACGCCCCATTCCACCGGATTGATTATTACCACGGCAGAAAACATATTACTACTTTGTGCAGAGATAAAATGAGACTGCTGCTTGATTTTCAGGATGAGTGTTATCTACGATGTGCCATATTCGCTCTGTAATTTGGATATTGATGCAAGCCGAGTTTCACAGTAGTTAGCCTATATTTAGAGATTAAAAGGGGATTTGTAAGCAATTCGTAAATTTTAATTAGCTTGCTTAAAGGTAGCATTAATTATGACATATACAAACAACAAAATTAACAAATTCCAAAATATGTCATTGCAAGATCACCAAACCGAATTCAAGGAGATATACAACGATGAAGTGTAATATGGTTGTATCACAGTCTGGTATATACAGTCACGAAACTTGGGATGATTTTTTGCATTCCTCGCGATGGTTGCTAGCCGCTTGGAGCGCTATATTAGGAACAATAGACTGTGCCACTGCCATCGTGATCTAATACAGGCCGTAAGGCAGACCATGTGACTCGCTTAACCCGATCACGAAGGACGGCGTTTCAACCATATACATTAGTTGGAATGCATAAAGAGTAACGTATATTTCTCTAAAATGTAGTGTAATTGCATTAATAAAATTTAAAACAATGATTATGAGACACTTCAGACATAATTCACTTGCGAGTTAAGGTGTAATATTATTCCTGGTGCGAAAATTACGTTGTTCGTATGTGCAATACCTGTCTTTATTTCGATTAAATATTGTGAAATTCTTGTACATTCATTTATGCACAATTCAATAATTTTCAGTTGCACCGCACGGATATTTAGATATGTTGAAATTACAGGTTATGTTTACTGTACCCCTTTCTGTCAAATTTTATTGGTCTCCAATGTCCTGCCATTACATATGTATGTTATGTCATATGGAAATTATAGGTTATGTTTACTATATTTAACTTATATTCTCTTTTATTAAACCTCAAAATAGCTTGCATTCTAAACTTAAAATGTTGATGCGAACAGATTATGTTAACATGTAAAATTCTCTTCACATTAAACTAACACAGTTTTGTAATTATTTCTGCAACAAATTATGCAACAAGAAGTAAACGGAACTTAAGGACACATTACAATAAATAAAACTTAGCAATGATACGCAATAAAGTTAAAATATCGTATTTCACTGAGCTCCATACACTGACTTTTCGATCTAGACCAGGCCGTAAGGTATTTACGGCCTGGTCTAGATCGAAAAGGCATTGACTGTGCCGTATTTCGCACTTGTGAAAAGCTATGTAAACTGTGAAATGTTCGTTATCGGCTGTAATAACTGTAATTGACTAAAATACAATAACTTGAATAATAATATGGGACAAGGAGACTGTAGTACTATAACTTGTAAGAAAAAGAGGTCAGAGTTATCCTTCTTCCGAAAGATCCAGGAAGGTGAATTTACAAAATATAATATAATATTTTATGAAAGTAATATATAAACCTTATGTATTTCGTATTTAAATAGTGCAAGGAAGGTGTTAATTTTTTCAAAAGAACACGATATCAAAAGTACTATACATTTTATCGTCTGCTAGGGAAAGGGTCTCTGATGAGGCGATAGTAGCGATCCTGGTGGTTAGCAACTATCTATGGATGCATATTTATTAAGTATTGAGCTTCGTGACTGTGGTTGTATTATACGACAGTGAATGTTAGAATATGCTATACTATTGAACGAGAAAATTTTATCTTGAAATGGAGCCTAAGGAGTTTGGGTGCGATGAAACAACTTACTAGTAAATAGGTATCGAGTTTTGGGAAAACTAATGGGGTGTTAAATAACCAGATATATGGGGTTCCATTGTTAAGATTATGCATGTACGAGCGTGCGTGTGTGTACTTCCTCCCGAGTGTCATTTATATTTGTTACTCTTGCTCCGACAGTTGAACTTTTCAACCTTTCCAAAGAATAAATTTCCAATTTTTGTATTTCCATTTATGTTCTGGTCACGAGACATAATCATATACTTTGTCTTTTCGGGATTTACTTTCAAACGTATATCTTTACTTGCTTCAAGTACAATTGCCAGGTTTTCCCCTGCGTGAACAGTATAGAGCAGAACTCGCGCGGCCTTGAGTCCCCCACCTCCGCGCGCATAGCCGGCCGGCCAGCCGTGAAACCTGTTCTGCTCTATACTGTTCAGCCAGTATAGTATGTACGTATATGTGTATGTGTGTATGTTTTAATTGATTTATTTACAACACGCTTTATTACTTTGGGTATTCATACATGCTTCTGTTTACCATTTTTATAACAAAATTTACATTATTTTCGTCGTACTGTTGAAGAAATACAATTATTGATATAGTTCAAAACAGGTTTAAATCTCATTATACATTAAATCATTGTATGTATTTCATAGTTTACAGTTTTTCAAAGACTACCGATTGTGCAAAGCATAGAAATTGTCTCATATATTTTTCCACTATCACACTCTTGTTCAACGGCCATGTATCTTGTTGTGAAATGCACTTTTGGGAGGCGTCTCTTTGCGGTAGCAAAATTGGTCAATGAAATATTATGTAGTCCACTGTTTGGTGAACAGCAGGGGCATACAGAATCCTCTAAAATTTTAAATCGTTGGTAGTAGGCTCTGATTTTCCCATGTCCTCTAGTAAGTGCAGAAAAGTTAGGAGTAATGCTTATCTTCATTTTTAGTCTGCCTGCAATGCTTGGGAGAAACTTTTTTTGTTTCAGTTACTTTCGTTGTTCTCTCCCATTCACTTTGCCATAGACCGATGGTGTCTATTTCTAAATCATGTATAATGGCACTCCTTGGTATCTTGTTGTAGCATTCGGCAACAGTGGTTTGAAATTAGTGGTTTTTAAATGAAATTTACACGAAAACCGTCCACGCTCAATACACCAGATGAATAAATTAATGATTATTAGAGTTTGTATCCATATGGATAAGAATCGCGATTCTGCTCAAAATAGGTACAAAATAAGAGGGTGTTAAATATTTGGGAAAAACATCTAAACATTTTTTTTAGAAAACTATGAATTTTCCACCAATATGATATTACATATTTTTGTTACATAGAACATGAACTATTCGCTCTTAAAATGTGCACAGTTATTTCAATTTTACGCTGTATATCTATATCTATGTCACAATCATTATTAACATCATCATCATCATCATCATCATCATCATCATCATCATCATCATCATCATCATCATCATCATCATCATCATCATCATCACCATCATCAACAACATTTATGTTTCAAACATTTTCGGTTTGTAGTATCTACATTTGTTCATTCCAGAGTTTAGGAGACGAGCCCTTGCTACATAGAAAATTTTCTTATGACAAATGGTACATCTGTAGCCTACAATAGATTGTTAATTTTTAAGAGCTCTTTAGAGGCATATGAATGAATGAAGAGAAAATGGGAGAAGAAACAATTTAAAGACAGGCGATCGCGCATCTTTGCAAGGGAATTTGGAGCCAAGAGGAAGTCTTAGTTCTCTTAATAGAGTAAAATGATTCAATATGAAGTCGAAGGAAAATAATAGGCCTATATTACATGTTACATTTTATTAATATTGAGATACGAAGGGTAAAAATTAGAAATCTATTATACAAATAGGTATATAATTGAACTGAATTGAATTATTCTACTTAAATGACATGTACAATTTTATATAGCTCAACTAAAATATGTTTTTATATTGACTTACTCTGTTTACTATGCATTGTATATTTTTGTTTAGTATAACTGATGAATTGTATGTGCTGTAAATTGAATAGTATACTGTATAGGTCAACTGATGAATTGTTTAAGCTTATAAATTGAATTAATCTACTTCATATGAATTGTACAATTTAGTATAGCTTAACGAAAATAAGTTTGTAAATTGAACTAATTTGATTGTATATGTTTGTACAGTTTGGCTGATGAATTGTATATGCTTTTAAGATGATTACTAGTCTGTGTAGCTCTACTGATGAATTGTATATAGGCCTACTGTAAATTTTTGTATAGCTTAATGAAAGTATACTACTTTGTATTGTATATATTTGTATAGTTTTGGCCGATGAATTGTATATGCGTTAAATTGAATAGTAGTCTATACAGCTCTATTGATAAATTGTTTGTGTTTGTAGTTTGAAGTAGTTTGCATGATATGTATTATCAATTTATGTATACCACAACTGGTTGAATTGTTTATGCCTTAAATTTAATTAACCTACTTGTTTTGTATTATACATAGAGCTCAACTGATGAATGATCGTTTGCGTTTGTAAATTTAATAATCTGATTGGCTATGTGTTGTATACTTTTAGTAGAGCCATAGATGTAGCTCAATCGGCAGACTCGCTGGGCTGCTGATCCGGAGCTGCGTTCGGGCTTGGGTTGGATCCCCCTTTGGCCTTTGGTTTCTTCCGAGGTTTTCCACAGCCGTGGAACTGAAGCCGGATGGTCTTTGGCTAGTCCTTGGCATCAATCCCTTTGATTTGATTACCTGGTTGGGGTTTTCCGAGGTTTTTCCCAACCAAAAGGCAAATGCCGGGTAATATTTTGGCGAATCCTCGGACCTCGCCTCATCTCACTACATCTCGCCAAAATATTGTAAAAAATTGAAAAAAAAATTGTAGAAAATTACTAAATTGTAAAACTATAAAAATTTGTAAAAATTGTAATTGTAATATTGTAAAATTTTGACTTGTTCCACATCTTAAAGCTTCATTGCTCATGTAAGATCTATGGAATAAAATGAATGAATGAATGAATGAATGAATGAATGAATGAATGAATGAATGAATGAATGAGTGAATAAGGCCTAGACTTTTAAGGAAAATTTATTTTAATAAAACTTCATCAAAAGTGCATATCTATGGGTGCCTAGTTACTACTTCAGTAAAATGATTATATTACGTTTACAGTATTCCCTGATGAATTGCCTCACAGATACTGAATATAGGCCTAAATAAAATCCGTTCAATGGTCTAGGAGACGTCGCTGTACACTAACAAACGAAATACCGAGAAACACTTTCTTTGCACCTATGTGATATGCTGAAATGACGTATTTTTCTGGAAATCTTGAAGTAGACCTTTTGAATCATCACATTATCGTTTCTTTATATTACCTATAATTACTAGTAAAGTAAAAATGAAGCTGTCAGCTCTTAATTAGACATCATTCTCTCAACTGAAGACTACAAGCCAATATAGTGAACTGGTTCAAACTGAAAAACAAGCTCTAAATTATAAATTAAGGTACAGACGAGATATTGAACTGAAAAAAGTTGAAACGATATTTAGTAATATATAATAAAGTTGGAACAGGAAATAATGATTAATCCTTGTATTGGAAGAGGAGAAGTTAAAGGGAAGCAGCGGAGATGTCTGCGTTAGATTAGGTAATATTACAGTTTAAGCTGAATGCTGAGTTTCTATGTAAGTTTGTTGACTTGCTGTATGTCTCTGTCTGTATACGTAGAACCCGAGTTGACTCTGTCTGTAGAGTGACAGACTATGGAATGGAAAGGCAGGGTTAAAGCCCAGTTGGAAGTGAAAGTTTTAATCTAGATATAACTTCCAGAAATGCTACATGCCCCATTCGGTGAACTGTGAAGTTAAGTACAATTTCTTCTGTGAGGTTGAAAACTTGCAAGTGACGATAATTTCATTGGTTTCATATAAACACTCTGCAAGAGCAATACAATTCTAAAGATGAAACATACAGGATGTTTTAAGAAGAAAGTTCACAATTTTAGAATATATTTTGAACAAGTTTTGGATTAAAAAGTTTATATGAACATGGGTCTGATTTCGAACGGTCACATAAATCATTATTGCTGTTTGGTTATAAAAAAGTGGTGGGATTTTTTTAAATATCTTGTGTTGCGTGGAACGTCTTTATTCATATGTAATTTTTAGGTTAGGTAAGGACAGATTTAAGGATTAATTAATATTACCAGGCAGAATGAGTCCCCTATCCAATAAATGTATGGATAAGTCCGAAAACCATTCATCTCCACTTTTTTCCTTTCATTCACAGTGTTCTGCCCAAGGCAGCTCTTTCACTGCAAACCCAGCATTCTCCAGTCCTACTTCTGTTTCCTCATATGATCCATATATCTAAATGTTGTCTATCATGTAACATCTTATTGTGCCATGAATTAACCTCCCATTCATCATTCCTTCCAGTGCATCCTTCAGTAGGCAGTTTCTTCTCAGCCAGTGATCCAACCAATTCCTTTTCCTCTTTCTAATCAGTTTCAGCATAATTCTTTCTTCATCTACTCTTTCCAACACAGCTTAGTTTCTTATTCTGTCTGTCCATTCAAAACGTTCCATCCTTCTCCATATCCACATTTCAAATGCTTCTAGTCGCTTCTATTCACTTCGTCGTAATGTTCATGTTTCTGCCCCCCATACAATACTACACTCCACGCAAAGCACTTCACTAGTCTCTTCATTAGTTCTTCCTCCAGAAGTTCTCAGAAGATGCTCCTTTTTATAAATCGGTATTAAAAATCATATTCTAAAGTTATGACTTTTCTTCCATATCGTGCAAGTAGTGTAGAAAAATCAGAAGAATGAAATATCAGCACAGGTTAACAACCTAAAATATTCTTCATAATTCATTCATCGTGAAAGGAATTAAGTGGCTTTTCTCCTAACATGTTTCTACTGTATCAAAATTATTTCTCTACTTCTATAACAATAATAATAATAATAATAATAATAATAATAATAATAATAATAATAATAAATGGCACTCGGGAGGGAATTAAACGCAGAATATATATGGTAAATGCCTGTCATTATTCGGTTGAGAAGCTTTTGTCATCTAGTCTGCTGTCAAAAAATCTGAAAGTTATAATTTACAAAACAGTAAAGTTATGTCATATTACCTGTTGTTCTGTATGGTTGTGAAACTTGGACTCTCATCTTGAGAGAGGAACAGAGATTAAGGGTGTTTGAGAATAAAGTTCTTAGGAAAATATTTGGGGCTAAGAGGGATGAAGTTACAGGAGAAAGGACAAAGTTACACAATGCAAACTGCACGCATTGTATTTTTCACCAGACATAATTAGGGACATTAAATCTAGACTTTGAGATGGGCAGGGCATGTAGCACGTATGGGCGAATTCAGAAATGCATATAGTGTGTTAGTTGGGAGACCGGAGGGAAAAAGACATTTTGGGAAGGCCGAGACGTAGATGAAAGGATAATATTAAAATGGATTTGAGGGAGGTGGGATATGGTGATAGAGACTGGACTAATCTTGCACAGGATAAGGACCGATGGCGGGCTTATGTAAGGGCGGCAATGAACCTCCGGGTTCCTTAAAAGCCATTTATAAGTAAGTAAGTAAGTAAGTAATAATAATAATGGTTTTATTTAACCAGGCAGAATTAAGGCCATAGGGCCATCTCTTACAGGATTAGAACTTGCTTATATAATTGAACATGCAATTGAATCGGATTTGAGTAATTACATACAGATACAATTTACATAATGAGATCAAAAGGGGCAGTTGAATAAAAATTTACCTAATAAAATAAAAATAAACACAGTGGAATACATATTAATATTGTTAGAATCGTCCACACCTGTGGAGTAGGGCCTAACGGTCAGCGCGTCTGGCCGCGAAACCAGGTGGCCCGGGTTCGAGTCCCGGCAGGGGCAAGTTATCTGGTTGAGGTTTTTTCCGGGGCTTTCTCTCAACCCAATACGAGCAAATGCTGTGTAACTTTCGGTGCTGGACCCCGGACTCATTTCACCGGCATTATCACCTTCATTTCATTCAGACGCTAAATAACCTAGATGTTGATACAGCGTCGTAAAATAACCCAATTAAAAAAATTGTTAGAATCAAAAACGAATCACATAAAATCAGAAGCCGATAAGTCAATAAAATGTACACAATGATATTAAATTGAAAGCAAGTAGCATTCACATAATTAAACCAGAAACCGACAATTTAATAAAATGTACACAATAAATAAAAATAATAAAAAACAAACACAGTGGAATTCATATTGGTGTTAAGTTGCAAACAAATACGATTTACATAATAAAGTCATAAACAGAGATTTGAATAAATAATACACAAAAATTAACACTGCGGTAAAAATATGGGCATTAAATTAGAAGAAAATAACATTTTAGTACATTATGCAACGAGCCTATAATGGTAGTAATTAAGACGCGAGTATGTTTACTTCGGAGCGCAAGCGAGTTTCATAATTTGCATACGAGCGTCTTAATTACCATTGTAGTCAAGTTTGAGACGACTTTTTATGCTAGACCATATTTCTAACTTGAAATTATTCATAAGTATTCATGTTATTCTTATCTGACTAGGGAGCGGAACTGACCTTGTGCAATACCTCGTAAATTGTGAGATGTGCACAGACGCAAAAGTATTGATTTTTTCCGAGAAACAAATGTCGACATTGACCTTGATATAATCTAGAGAGTAAAATAAAGATTAATCTTGATATAACCTTGAAATTGAATTAGACACTGAAAAACGGGATGACAAATTGAATTTATTTGAATATTATTTACAATTAACGCTAATTATTATAGTAACAGAACTAGTTGTCTTTCGATTGCATATCCGAGAATAATCGATACTTGCTCTTTCATATTGCTACAATGGTATTTTCTGATTGGTGGAACACCTGAACTTTAATGAATAGGTGTACTTTAATGAGGTCCATTAAAGGGCTGCTACCAGGTGTATAATTACTACATTTCGGCATGGTCGAGCATAAACATAATAAGATTATAAAGGCAATTGAATTAAGTGTACACAATGAAAATAAGAAACAAAAAATAAAAATAAACACAATAGAATACATTGCATTAAACCTATACTAATAATAAATCTGTAGCCGAAATTTTTCTGGAAATTTTCGATTTTCCAAAAATAATTGGTCCTAACATATATAATTAACCAACCTGAAACCGCAAATCGCTTTTTTGAAATTTTTGTTTGTAAGTCTGTCTGTCTACATGTTTGTTACCTTTTCACGCGATAATGGCTGAACCGATTTCGATGAAAATTGGAATATAAATTAAGTTCGTTGTAACTTAGATTTTAGGCTATATGGCACTCAAAATACATTATTTAAAAGGGGAGGTTATAAGGGGGTCTGAATTAAATAAATCGAAATATCTCGCTTATTATTGATTTTGTGAAAAATGTTACATAACAAAAATTCTTTAAAAATCATTTCCGATAAGTTTTGTTCTTTGAAAAATTTTGATAGGACTGATATTTAATGAGATAAATGAGTTTCAAAATTGAAATAACTGCCATCTGAGGCGGTGTAATGAAATAAACAAATGAATTCGTCTATAAGGGGCCTTGGTCAACAACAATCGAAAGCTATGAATCATAGCTCTGTAGAGAATGTTTCTGTGTTTGTATGAAGTAATATCGGAAGCTAAATTAACCGATTTGTGTAATTAATTATTATTTCACCATTGGAAAGTGTAGTTTCTCTATATGGACATAATGCTATAATGTTATTATAGTAACCTCGGAGTGAACTGAGGACAGGTAAGATTAAAATAGCTTCTTATGCACAAACAACTTGATAGGTTATTCTGTGTATTCGTTTCCTGTATTTCTTAAAATAATGTTTATCTCAGAGAATTAACGAACCACAAGAATGTACTGATTTAGTATGCAGTAATAATATGTTAGCTTAGCATTCCATTATTTTATAATCCAAATTTTAACTATGCTCAATTGAATCGTGTTAAAATACATAAAATACATATGCAATAAATGCAATGCAAAAAAATTGGGTACTGAGCCAAGCAGATTATGTTGCGCTGTTGTAAAATAAAATTTGTTCCTCCTGAGATTCAAGAGCCCCCATAACAAATTAAAAACTTACTTATCGGTGTACATCCGTTATCTACACATTTTATATAATATAATATAATATAATATAATATAATATAATATAATATAATATAATATAATATAATATAATATAATATAATATAATATAATATAATATAATATAATATAATATAATATAATTTAAGTTATTTGAAGGGTTCAGAACCATAGTGGCCCAAGCGCCATTTACTGAATACGTAGAAAACAAGATTTAAAATTAAGTTATTATCATAATTCAATGGAAACATATAGCAAGTAAAATAAAGTATACACATTAAATCTAAATGTTATGTAAGTCTTCATTAAAGTATGGATGCATGTAATAAAAATTAAGAAACATGTTAAAGGAATTGTCATTGCACCAAATGAGTGCTCTCTGGACCAAAATGATCGCATTTTAATTATTTAAATACAATTTAAATTAAGTAACATATTAAACGATTTATCCTTCTATCAAACACGAATGTTCCCTGGATCAAATGTCCTATTTTAATTATGTAATTACTTTATATTTATTTCCAACGGGTGCAGCGGAGCGCACGGGTACGGCTAGTATTTAATATAATAAGAAAGTAAAAATGTAGAATCTGGAAGTAGGAGGCTGCACGTTTCGGTTGTACTCTATGTACAGTCGGAACATAGACACTAACGATATATTTATACAAGGCCGTTTTCGTTCCAGAAATCGAACCCGCAAACGTATTGTATACGCTGTGGCATTGTGCGCGACATGTCGTTCGTGCAGTTCGATGCGAAAATGTGTGTAATGAATTATCACCATTTATTACATAAGCGCCTTTCCTCTGCCGAAATTCATCCAATATACGATGTCAAAGTGCGGATTACAAGACTGGATTTCGCATTTGATATTTAGCATACGCTTGGGAACAATACATCGCAGAGACAAAAACTGGAGCGAGCACGGCCTTCCCATTCAAAATTATTATATATCCTATTGGATGACAGTTAATCAGATGATCCCAAATTTCCGGAGCTACGAGTCCAGAATATCAATCACATGCAACATAGAATCCGTACAATGATCCTTTTTCAATTTTTTTGCTCTCTCCCTCTCCCTCCAAACAATAGATATTGCTGCGGGTTGAACCCGCACGAAGATCAATACAGAATGTACTTCATCAGACGCTAATAATTAAAACTAACAAGCAAGGGACCCTCCATATTGCTACTAGTAATCATGAAGGCCACACAAGTGTTTTTCTCTGCAGCACTCATGTACGGGAACATGTGAACACAAAAAAAAAACCTAAAAAAAAAAAAACAGAACATAAACTTCGTATACTTTACCGCATATTAACAAGAGAAAATTGCATTACGATCGGAACGCTGAATGTAGAATGAAGTATGGCATATGAAGCCGTCATATTAGAGCATATGTTGAAGCTGCAAGTGTTGTACAATAAAAGTTCATTAGGGCTAAATAAATTATAACTAGTGGCTTGTGCAGCAAATACTGCAAACTAAGTCCATAAGAAGTTCAAATAAAAATTGTTCAAATTTATTTTCAATGAAGAATACCAGACATTTTGAAAGTTATTTGCTTCTATAATAGTGAAACATACTCCCTCTGAATGTTTTTATGCCAAATACTTTTCCTTGAACCTATCCGTTTTCAGTTCTTGAGTTTCAATGCGAAATCGCAAGTAACAATGCCAGGACGATCAGCTAGTTTTTCATGTGAGAGTAATGCAGTAGCTATTTCAGGTCATCGCGGATGTAGATTAAAGTTAAGAAAATGTAAGGTTTGTCATGCTTTGAACAAAAGACTTAGCATCTTGGTATAGCTGCGGCATATTTCGTGAACTACCCTGAAATACAGGGAGCAGGATCACTTTTTCCCCACTAAGAGATCTTGCTGAGGTGATCAAGAGACTACAAAATCTTGTAGGCCTCTTATTTCATCAGTAAATAATACCGTTTGGTCTTTTCTTAGGAACTGTAATTTTTACGCTTCCTCCAGACAATACTCATCTACCAAATACTGCTGGATTAATTTGTGTAACAATGAATGTTATCCCGTATATTTTCTGTAATATATGCTGTTGTGAGGAATCTATTGCTTAGATGCGGAAAATGAGACGAATGATATGTCAGAGTTGTAGAATCTTATATGCGCCCTAAATAAATTTGTCTATCGTAAATCGTTAGCAGTTTCAGTGCTTCATTCGTTGTTGGTTGCGGGAAATAAACTTACTCATCACGGTAGCAAGAAGTGAAATGGCATGCTATTTTCCCTACAACAAAATATGCTTGTCAGCGATCACAAATCTAATCGATTAAACCAAAGGAATACGAAATTAATTTTGATGTAGTTTAAAGACGCAGCTAAAATAGAAATCATGACTCAATTACTACCAAGGAAAATTAGAGAATCAGACATATAAATATCTATATCATACTGCCATTAAATATATGAAAAAAAAACCCACACTACTTGATTAATAACTATAAAAGTATTTCATTTTTAATAACAATATTGTTGCCTTACGCAAGTTTTCAGTAACATATATATCCGTTACTCGTAAATTATAGAAATGAGGATCTAATATAAAATATTCTTTCTCTGCGTCTACTTACTTAAAGCCCCAAAAGGTTTCACTTTCATATCATCAGTATACCATTATGTGTTGCACTAACTATAATAATATTTCATTTTTAATGGTAATAATGTCAAACATTCTTAAGTTTTGTAGTTCTTAATATCCAATGCACAGCTGTACTCGGAAAACTGCAGACCAGAGAATCAGACCTGTAAATTATTTTTTATACGTTATCAAAAAATTACACAACTGGAGATCGACATATTGGCATTTTGATATGAAAGAATATGAGTCATCTGAACTCTAACTATGTCAGGAATCCTGTAGGTCATGGCCTTCGTGTAATAGTCTATTGTTTATTGTAGTGTGTGTTTTGTTATATTCTGAAATGCAATTAATTAGTTCTCAAAACTGACGAAAGATGGATTTTGGAAAATAGGAAAATAATGTAGGAAAATTGACATTTCACTAAAAACTACTATTTTTCTGAAAAACTTTGAGTTACAAGCTTCAAAATGAGAAGTCATTTATTAAAATCCGTTCAGCCATTTTCCCGTAATTTCCATTACCAGTTCAAATTATATATATAGATGTAATGAAATATCTTACTAGTGTTAAAATTGTCACAGACTACAAATTTTTTTTATAATGCACATACTTGCAATAAGCTTTATATATCATTCAATATTTGAGGAGAAAAATTCGCTCCGGGGGCCGGGGATCGAACCCGGATCCTTGGTTCTACGTACCAAGCGCTCTGACCACTGAGCTACGCCGAATCCAATCCACAGCACCGGATCGAACTCTCCTCCCACAGTGTTTCCCTTTTGTGGCCTGTGCATGATTCTGTACAGATTGCTCTGCACTTAACTGCGGAATCCCGGCCATTAGTCACTCAGCTGAGTGCGCTCCTTGTATAATGGCAGTTGACTTTAAATATAAACGTCAACGTATATGCCCAACTTGCAGTCAGGCCACAAAAGGGAAACACTGTAGGAGAGGAGTTCGGTCCCGTGCTGTGGATTGGATTCGGCGTAGCTCAGTGGTTGAGCGCTTGGTACGTATAACCAAGGACCCGGGTTCGATCCCCGGCGCCGGAGCGAATTTTTCTCCTCAAATATTAATTGTCAATATAACAGATATTATTCTGTAGGACTAATTAATAACATATTTAGCAAATTTATCTATCATGTTGATTTAAAGTATACTTCAATTTTATCAAATATTCAGCTGTGGTAAAAGTGATAGCCTTTTGGGGTAGGATAATGTGTTCGACTCCCTTCAAGTAAATACGGATTTATCTCCCTTTAACGTGTAACATCTATAGGCCTACACTATTAGAAAAAATGAAAGGATTTAGTGAAACGAATCTTATACTTTTGGCTTCGACGGTTACGGAATGCTTACGTCATATGGGATAAACTCAACAATGTGAACGAGTATGTTCTAGGAGGAATAGTGAATATTTTGGGATGTGGCAGTATGGGCTATTGAGAGTAGGAGAGTTCATATAAATGGATGTCCAATTTGCAATGGTAGTGGAGATACAGCTGTTTGAATATATTATTACGCATAAGATATGATAGAGAGACAAAAATTACTTATTGATTGCATTTATTGACTAATTGAAATCCTTACAAAAGCTATAAAGGAAAGACAATATACCTTTTAACTGAATTTATTGATTACTTCAATGACTTAATTAATTTGCAACAATTCAAAGTAACTGACCAAAAATCCCACCATCGATCTTCTTTCCTGGCGTTTGATGTAGAATAACTCTTCCGGATTCTCAGCCAGGTAACAATAATAATAATAATAATAATAATAATAATAATAATAATAATAATAATAATAATAATAATAATACTTTATTACCAGAACAAATATACATATTTTTTTATATAAAACACTTTAGCATCTCCAGAAAGAGTAAGTTACATACTCTTAGACGGAGAAATCTCATTCTATAATGAGGATAATCGAACGCAAATCTCTGTACCGATTTCTTCGCTGAAATTCTGCGCACACAAAGAATAGTACAGTGGCGCCATGTTGAAAGACCTGACGCGCCTCCGGCAGAAGGGAGGGCGCGCGAGAAGGCAGGCGCGAGGAGAGGAGAGAGAAAGCGGTGAGCGCTGGGCTGTGCGAGGTGAAGGGGGAAAAGAAGCAGCGAGAAACAGATGATTCTCGAAGTCCCAAAAAGCCACGCGAACCGATTGTTGTAAAGAAACGTCCAGAAACAGAAACTTCGAGGATCGAAGCCTCGCGAATTGTGACCTAACGAATTAAAAGCGCAAGCAGTTCAGAACAACCAGTTAGTTTTTGTGAAGCAGTAATGAGCGAGCAAGGAAGCCAGCCTTCGAGACCGGGGTTCGACGCGAAGAAGAGCCGCAAAGCCAGTTTAGTTTGGACGGCGAATCAGCAGCGCCCAGACGGAAGCAACGCGTCCAGAAGTCTTGGGTTCGTCGAGCCGTGAGCTGAGTAACTGTGGCAGCGTCCAGGCAGAAGCAACGCGTCTGGGAGTCTTGGGTTCGATATACTGTGAACTTGAGTGAATGAGCTAGAAGAACTAAACAAGGCAAACGAACTGTGAACTGAGAACTGGCAGTTTTGTTTTGTAAATAGTGCTTTGTGAACATTAGTTGAGATTAGGAGTACATTGTTGTTTTCAATAATCCAAGTGAATTGTCATTGTCGTCTGTGGAGTGCAATAACGAATACTGTGTTGCTGTGTGGAGTGGAATACCCATTGTTGACGGGAGTTTTTAAATTCAGAAATAGAAAGCCATTATTGGCGTGAATAAAAGTAACATTATTGTTGAATTAAAAGTCACAGTACGTATCGAAAACGAAGGAAATCGTATTCCTTGCAGGGAATAAAACCCAACTGTTTTTGTTTGTCGCTGCTTGGAACCAAATAAGCTTCTGCGGTGTACTTCAATGAATATACAGCAGCTAGTACTAGGGACGACAAGTCAACGGAAACTGCTATTATTTCTGGATATTACAACTGCCTATTAACAAGGTTTGTAATTCAAAAATAAAAACAAACCTCCTGCGTTGAAATATAGTTAATCTGTTTTCCAGCACAAAAACTAAACGATTTACTGTACATTTTAGAGTAGCTCATGAAACATTAAACACCGGCAAATAAGTCCAGTTTATTACCGGCTGTTTTTGGTACGCTTTCTATCTAAATATTTGAAATTATGTAATCTTTTGACCTACATACCGTATTACATTTTCCCTGAAAATAATTTTTGTACAGAGTAAAAAAATGTAATTTTGGTAGTTGCAATTATATATTTTTTTTTGTAAAAATGGTAATTACAATAATATAAACATAATATTATCCTTTAATAATATTCATTATTATACATTCTCGATATACCATCCCATTGAAGTAACTTCGATATTTCTTGGAGGAAAATGATTTTAAGAGAACTTGAACTAATACAATAAACAAGAGGAAAACGATAGTATTACGTCGTCTACGAAGTACAGTTTTACTAACCGTAGAAGAGAGCCGTGCGTGAATAATTCATCACTCACAATTATAAAAACTCGCACTCGAGACTACGGTGAATTATATCATAACTTGCTTAAATTTTCGCCTAATATCTTGAAAAAACTTTATTTTATGCCACGATGAAACAGAGAAACGCTTCAAATAAAAAAAAAAAAAAAGAGACTCAATTAGGGGAGAAAATTTATTACAAATTTGAATAGAACTAAACCCAAACTTTGACTTCACGTCTTAGAAAGAGTATGGAAAATGAACAGAGGGAATATATCGTTTCAGAGTAACAAATTGGCTATATTTCGGCAGCACTAAAAGATAGTCTAATTCAGGTATGTCAAGGGCACGGGTAAGATTACGAAATGCTGTCTATCAGATTGGACTTTGAGAACGTTGTGGTGTGGGTGAACGTCGAGACGTGTAAGAGAAGCATTCAGTTATTGTGTACGTTATACTGGGAGTAAGTTACTACAGTCAAGTACATTTACTACAAGTTAATACTAGGCTATACATAGTCCTACGAGGATAATTTATTTAGAAAATTTGTATTTCGACAAACATGTTAAATAATATTTCTTTGTAAATATACAGGGACATCATTTTATTTTTACTAACATTTTAATATTAACCTGTCTATACCTTTAGAGAACCGGAAACAACGCTTGCTCCCCCTCCAAGACTGGAGTTCGATGATACTGGCGTAAAACACAAATCACTCTACTAGGTATAGGATGGAAGAAAAGTAATTCATCCATTTACGTAAACTAGGAAATATCGCGATTTTGAGTTTGATAATTTTCATTAGGTTTTTCTTTAATCAAAGTACAGTACTGTATTAAGAATAAGTGTTTTTACTCACGAAGTGAGTTATCCATGCGAACGTATTCATTATGCAGTGTATACTGTCTACAGCACATTAGCGTACAATATAGAGAAAGAAGTTAAATTGAAAAATAATCATAATATGAATATTTAAACACAATTTTGAAAATGGTGGCCGTTCATTTCGATACAGGCTTCAGTTCTTTTGTGCATATTATCGCACTATAGACTATTGCATCTAATTCCAATTGCCAGTTTCGTCCTTCGTACTAGTAACACATGTTGAAATAATTCTGTACCTACTCTACGTACTGTGAATTCAATCTTCACTTTTGCCCGACCCGAAAATATAAAATTACTCAGACATGCTATCTACTGTCCGTCCAAGTGGTTATGCCGCAGGATTGTAGAAAGGGAGGAAATCACGTGACAGTTAATTACTTAACGAGGCCCTTTTATTTAAGTTAAATTAAACAGCTGTATAATATTACGTAAACGTCCAATTCCTAAGAGAAATTAATGTTTTCAGAAAAGAGCTAAGACAGCCCAGCTATTACAGAGGGGCGAGCAGAAGCAGGTGGGGGAAATCGGGATGCGACGTAGGCAAACGGACAGTACCTGTGCGAAAATATGATTCAATAATGAAAGCTCTTTCGTCACTGGAAAACGCGAACATATTTCTGGAACGTACTATACTCAGTAACTCAGTACTGCTTACTATCTGTGGTCTTGGAACTTCCTTAGTAGAAGGGGTGGGAGTGAAGTACATTAAAAAACTCAGGTACAATAAAAATTGAAGTAAAAATAAAATGATGTCCCTGTACTAGACAATAATTGTTAATAAAAATATTTCACATTATAGTGAAAATAATTTGAAATATTACGGTATTGGCCCGAAAATAAGCCGCCCCCGGATATAAGCCGCACCCTTAATATTCGAGGGGGGAAAGAAAATAAGGTTTATGCACGAATATAAGTCGCACTCGGACTAAGGGAAGAAACATTTCTTTTCTTGTACTTACATGTAAATTTTTTTTCTAACGTATGGTACAGCACACTGGCACCTAACACATTACCATAACTGTCTTATTCACTGTCATCACTGCCAGTATTCGCGTCATCACTCTTACTCTTTTCTTAAGTTGGATTATTTCTCATGAGATAGGCATCCCATCTTTCCTCTTGTCTTGCACGTAGGAAAGAATTCTAGCTATTTTGGGCCCCTGATTTTCCCGTTGAAACTGCTTTTTTTCCATTTTTCTTCTGAAGAAACCCAATGTCGTACATTTGATTCGTCTAATCCATACTTTCTTCCGGCTTCTCTGTTGGTTGTGGTTTCGGCATAATGCACAACTGCAGGTTTGAAGCCTGCATCGTAACTACGCCTTGGCTTGATGATGCTTTTCTCTCTAAATGATCATTCATATCGGCGTGAAACAGGCTTTCTTACCAGTATCCAACTTTTTACTGAAGCTGAGCTGAAATATATAGGCTAAGCTTACGAAATAATAATAATTAACGTCAGATAAAAGTTCGCATTGTTTCGTCATGAAATGCCGCCAGTTTTGCTTACAGACTCTAGCTGTAATTGTTGTAAATGAGCAAACCGTCATTTTTAAACAGCACATATGGTATGTAAAAGCGTAGGTAGCGAATATAAGCCGCAACCTGTTTTTTGTAGTTGAAAATTGAATAAAAAGTGGCTTATATTCGGGTCAATACGGTAAATGCATCCTATATTGTGAATGACATAAATGCGCAGTAAATCCTAACACCTTGTCGAAATTCTTATATATTAAATAATTGTACAAAATAAAAGTAAATTAATTCAATCTATTCTCTTTTTTTACGCACATATACAAATATCCGGGTTTGTCCTTATTCGTGAAAGTTTGTCTTGTAAATTTTTTGATGTTCTCTAGAAATAATTCTTTCAATGTCAGTTTTGCTGTAAACTATCCTTATAATGGACTTCATGTGAGAATGTGTCAAACGTGATCTTCGAATAGTTTTGCTGAAATTCATTTATGAATAAAATTGATCACAAATATAAGTGTTCACAAATATTAACATTAATTCTGCTGCAAACTTATGAATGCTCGGGAAGCGACATGAAATTTAAAGAAATAAACGATAACCAAAGTAAAACTTAGATCGTTAAAAACAAGCGTTGTAACTTCTGGTTAGATTTTAAAAATTTTAGTAAAATGTTGAGCTACTTACACTTTAAAATAGTTATTATATTCTTATTTTCGTCCTACCGTTTCCCGCGACGTTATTTTATTATTCACGGGAATTACATACATCGTAATGTTGCTGTATATTTAAACTTATTACAGATAATGTTTTCTATACTTTAGACACTGTGCACTTCCATCGTGATTGGGGCTTAAAAACATGAATAACCAACCTTCATGCAAAGATTGAATAATAGGACTATTGATTATAGAACTAGTAGTGCGATTTAAGTACGAAATTAATAGTCTTAATAGTTACACTGTTATCCCTAAAGAAATTTAATCTTACACTCTGTAATCAACAAAAATTGATCAGCTTCCTACAAATAAACGTATAAATATTAAAACTAATTAATTCTTCCGTTTAACCCAACAAGATAAATTATACATATTAATATAAAATAAAAATACTACATAAATACGAGTATATAAAACTCTATAGGGCTTCATACGACTCGCTGTTGTGTTGTTTTTGGTAGGTACTGTAAAGTAAGAAACAACAGTGTGCTTATTCACCCCTGCTACCCCTCTTGTGGCGTAAGAAAGGAAGAGCATCTGTGCACGCGAGCTGGACTTTTTGCACGGCGGGCGACTTACTCACAGCGAGCTCATACTGACATGACTGGTCTAATTTAATCGTTCATGAGAAATATTGATAATGGGATGACTAGAGCTAATACTAAGGAGAAAATTGAGAACAACGATAATGGAGCTTTGACTGAGAGAGTGATTTCTACAGATGTCATACATTTATCTATGCGGGAAGGCTACATCATTGCTTGAAGAGGGCGAATGTACTAATCAAAATACATTATAGCAAACGCTTTAATCCACTATCACCATGTGTATATTGTCTGTTTAATAAGACGATATTATTACTTCTAAACAGGTTTCAGTAATGAGCAGGTACCAGTAGCGGTCGGTGATCGAAATCCTCGGTGAGGCCAGATGCAACTAGTTTAAGTGCCTCCGATAGAAAATGTTTATGATATTAATTATTATTGTTATTATATTATTAGTATTATTATTAGTCTATTATTATTATTATTATTATTATTATTATTATTATTATTATTATTATTATTATTATTATTATTATTATTAGACTACTATTGATGAAAAATAATGTCACTCACCAAATAAGCTGTTATGCTGTGAGTTTCAGTGATTGTTTCAGTGTGATGAAGCATCCCACATTATGTGTTGAAAATCCCCTCCTTTCTGTTCTTTTTATTTTTTTCCCTTGACAGCAACGAAGAAGGCCAACAGAGAAGTTTATTTTACACCACATTACCACTTAACCATTTATGTTGCCCATACCAGGATGCAATAGAAACTCGCGTTTTAAGATTATCTGTAAGAAAACTTGTCAGCAGTGTCGTAGGTATCTCGGTAGACTCTCTCTTTATTTAAAACTTCCTTTCTTTCAATATTATTTCTTCTCGAAAAAGGACACTCTAACAGTGAATTAACTACACCAGCATTATTTGTCGCATTTGTTTCTGTTTATATTTTCCCGAAATACATAACATTGGCCCAGATTCACTACTGTACTACGAATTACAATAATACAACTTCCTCGCTTAAGTCATAAACTGAGACATAAGGGGAGAGAATAGTGTGCGCCTCTGCCTGCCAAAGAGCTGGAATTTGTGTTATTTATGACCTATTTAGGAAGACAAGTCACCATTGCTATTCCCACCCCACTCTATCCTTGAGGCCGGCCCATGGATGGGAGGGGTGAAACCTGACCAGGCCACAAGGCCGGACGAATTGTGCCTCGGCTACAACGTTTTAAGAGCAAGCTGAAACCCCGCGAAAATACAGAAAATTCAGAAGACAGACCCGGCACGAACGAGTCTGGCCTCAGGAACAAATTTTACTGCAAAACAGGTCTATATACATCACAAGCCAGACCCGGCACGAGCGATTCTGTCCTCAGGAGTAAATTTTACTGCAAAACAGGTCTATATACATCACAAAGTTTTAAAATGCTTCTACAGCGATGCTTCATTCAAATAACTAATACATTATATAAAAACACAAAATTTTATTTCTGTTAAGCCAAGTGACTGAGGCCCGGCCTCACTTGCCTCAATCAGCCGCCACTGGCAGGTACAGAATATGTTTGTTTCTTCATTTATTATTCAAATCCTCCTAACATTAACCGTCTCTATCGGTATAGTTTGATGCGCGGGATCTAACCTAGGCTTAAACGTTCAACTCCGGCTGCTGATAGCATCATCTTTACTGCTATTTGACTGTAGATATGAAGTGAATTCTGTAACGGACAGTACGCGGTTTTGTAGAGTATATTGAAGTGTCCCAGGTTCGTTTATAATAATTTCGCAACAAAACCAGAAACTGTTGCACCATATTATCTTCCTACGAAATCAATACCACGGCGTTCTAAGCGAACATTCCACGCAGAGAGCATCAGCAGGAATGCCTGCTTTGACGTCGACACCTGAGTGATCGGACTCATGACGTCCACGCGCTTACCTCTGACGGCGAGATGCACGGCGTGCCGGTCTGTGCCGCGGTCGTTCTCCACTGCCAGGTAGTAGTTCCGGGAGTCGGCGGGGTCCACTTCTCGCACGTGTAGTCTTGCCTCGTAGCAGTCTTCCCGCTCATCCTGCTGAAAAGTAAACACATTATTAATAATGAAGCTACTTCTGTCCAAACGACCAATTGGTTAATCTGAAACTTATGGTAACATTCCGAAAAACACAACGTGGGTCTATTATCTATGTAAAGATTATTTTTTTGGTTCTATTTAATTATTGTTATGGTTACCATTGGTTATTAATGGAGAAAAATTCGTCGGCGCCGGGGATCGAACCCGGGTCCCCAGTTATACGCATTGGGCGCTCTAACCACTGAGCTATGCCGAGGATCAATCCACGGCATCAACATATATATCGCACATGAAGTAAGGCCACTAAACGAAAATACCAAAAGAATAAAGATTCGATCCAGTCAAGTGAGATGTTCTGTCTGATAATAGATACACATATCAGCCAGTACTTTGCAAACAAAGTAGTAATCCAATTACATTAAGGTGATCAGTGTCATAACACATCTTCCAACAATGAGCCTCATATTTGCATGCTGATTTATTTAGAGAGAAGTACATCCTCATCATTCATCACATTCCTACTAGCTACTCAAGTACTCAACAAAAACAACCACTTTCCAGGAATTTCTTCTTTCCTACAACCAAACTATTACAAGGCATATGAACCAAACCCATCCCATGATATTCACACCTATCTATTAGACTGCTGCACGAAAAACTATTAAATCACACATTAACAAAATTGAAATCGATATTTTTAGGCTCTAAAAACTAAAAATAGAGCACAGTTGACGAAAGAGGCATTTTAGACACCATAAAGCTCGTCCTGAAAGGTTATATTTGATATAAAACGTGAACATATTTTAGTTGTTTTATTTTATTCCTATAGAAAAAAAGCATATAATATCCCAAAATATGACTATTTTTATTTTTATTTTATTCATTTATTCTGGTAGAGTTAAGGGTATATATACGTGAACGGCCACAAATATTATAAAAAAATGCAGACTCTAAATTTATAAAATTTTATAAGAAAATGAACTCACAATTGGAGAAAAATTATAAGGTAACACAACAAGATTTATTAGAACTTAAATATCTGATAAAAATTTATAAAGGGTTACTAATAATATTTTTCAAACCAATTATATCAAAGTATAAAAAAAACAAAACAAAACAAAACAAAAAACACAAAAAAAAAAAACAAATAAATTCTGCAGTTACATCACTTGGTAACCAGAACATTGTTATGGTCTCGCTGACATCTTTAATATTTTTCCTGCATGTAATAAACACTTAATTCTGAAAAGTGGACTACTCTTAGACATGTAAAGTTGTTAGTTTGATACAATTAATTTTTTATTTGTCCTATATAAAATGTATTAACATTTACATAATGTTTTGTGACCTAATTTTTCTATTTTCAAAGAAATGGGCATTATTGTAGTCTACAATTTGCATAAATGCATGTTAAATCAGTGTACAAAACTTCAGAACTCTATCTCTAATGGTTGTGGAGTGATGAAACAATATGTGTGAAAATTTTCAAATTTTCGAAAATTTAAGTCCACACCTGTGGAGTAACGGTTAGCACGTCTGGCCGCGAAACAAGGTGGCCCGGGTTCGATTCCCGGTCGGGGCAAGTTACCTGATTGAAGTTTTTTTCCGGGGTTTTCCCTCAACCCAATATGAGCAAATGCTGGGTAACTTTCGTTGCTGGACCCCGGACTCATTTCACCAGCATTATCACCTTCATCTCATTCAGAAACTAAAGAACCTAAGATATTGATAAAGCGTCGTAAAATAACTTACTAACTTACTCGAAAATTTAATTTAAAGTAAAAAGGGAATTCTAAGAAATATTATTAGTAATCTTTTTTATACTTTTATCAGGTATTTAAGTTCTAATAAGTCTTGTTGCGGTACCTTTTAATTTTTGTCCAATTGTGAGTTCATTTCCTTATAAAATTATAGAAATTTACAGTCTGCATTTTCTGATAGTACTTGTGGTCGTTCACGTACATATACCCTTAAGGCCATGAGGCCTTCTCTTCCACACTACCAGAAACGAAATATACATTTAAAAATAAGGACAAACACCTATGTTTTAGAATCAGCGACGGTGTGAATAGATATTCATCCATGAGGATAGCATTGATTGGAAAAGTGACGTTGACGCACCTGTACCAGGTCTTCCGCTTTGTAGCGTCCTCGATCCTCGCCCGCCTCCAGCTGCAAGCTGCCCCACTCCCAGGCCGCGCGCCGGGGTCTGGGGTCGGCGCACACAACCAGTCGGAGCAGCGCGTCCTGCCCGCGGGCCACCACCACTTCGCGGCCCCCAGACTGCCGAAGCACCTGCGGCGCTCCTGCCAACATCAAACATGTATACATAAGCACAAGATCCTGTTCCGCGTAATGGCAAATATTAATATCCTGTGTCGAGCGTTGCCAATTTTTCAGCTCTTCTTAAATGGGATATGAAATCAGAAACACAAGATTTCGGTTTAATAATTCTGTAGTGCTTGGGAAAAGTGACATAAGTCAGTTTTCACAAACCTTTTTTGATCATTTATTGACAACTTACACTGGTTTATGTCGATTTGATTTTTTCTGTATGAATTATTGGAATGGGAGGAATACCTATGTATTTTTTTTCCAAGCGAATAGATGTTCCGTAAGTTGTCAATAAATTATCAAAAAAGGTTTGTGGAAACTGACTTGTGTCACTTTTCCCGAGCACTACAGAATTCTGCTACAGGTTTCCACGCACATATCTGAAAAGACAGAAATAAATATACATCGTTAATAAATAAATATTGTTTATATAAATAAATATTGTTCGTCCACAAGGATTTTTTGTCGATATATCACGGTCATATAATAATAATAATAATAATAATAATAATAATAATAATAATAATAATAATAATAATACTTACAAATGGCTTTTAAGGAACCCGCAGGTTCATTGCCGCCCTCACATTAGCCCGCTATCGTTCCCTATCCTGTGCAAGATTAATCCACTCTCTATCATATCCCACCTCCCTTAAATCCATTTCAATATTATTCTCCCATCTACGTCTCGGCCTCCCTAAAGGTCCTTTTCCCTCCGGTCTCCCAACTAACGCTCTATATGCATTTCTGGATTCGCCCATACGTGCTACATGCCCTGCCTATCTCAAACGTCTGGATTTAATATTCCTAATTATGCGTGCAGTTCTGCGTTGTGTAACTTTCTCCATTCTCCCATAACTTCATCCAATAATAATAATAATAATAATAATAATAATAATAATAATAATAATAATAATAATAATAATAATAATAATAATAATAATTTTAATATTATTCCATGTTAAATATAATATATTCGTCTCTTCGTCAAAAGATTTGCTTATAGTTATTAATGTTCTCTTTCTCCTTGTGGTTCTACCGAATAAAATGTAATTTCGTAACTTATGATTCTCAAATATAGGTTAATGTTGGTATGTTAACAATAGAGAAAAGAATTAAAATGTGTTTTCATAAGGAAAGAATACTCAGAATTCAATATTGAGACAATGGCCTTACTTATACAGGGACATCAATTTATTTTTACTTCAATTTTTATTGTACCTGAGTTTTTTAATGTACTTCACTCCCACCCCTTCTACTAAGGAAGTTCCAACTCCACACAGAACCAAGACCGCAGATAGTAAGCAGTACTGAGTTACTGAGTATAGTACGTTCCAGAAATATGTTCGCGTTTTCCAGTGACGAAAGAGCTTTCAATATTGAATCATATTTTCGCACAGGTACTGTCCGTTTGCCTACGTCGCATCCCGATTTCCCCCACCTGCTTCTGCTCGCCCCTCTGTAAAAGCTGGGCTGTCTTAGCTCTTTTCTGAAAACATTAATTTCTCTTAGGAATTGGAAGTTTACGTAATATTATACAGCTGTTTAATTTAACTTAAATAAAAGGGCCTCGTTAAGTAATTAACTGTCACGTGATTTCCTCCCTTTCTACAATCCTGCGGCATAACCACTTGGACGGACAGTAGATAGCATGTCTGAGTAATTTTATATTTTCGGGTCGGGCAGAAGTGAAGATTGAATTTACAGTACGTAGAGTAGGTACAGAATTATTTCAACATGAGTTACTAGTACGAAGGACGAAACTGGCAATTGGAATTAGATGCAATAGTCTATAGTGCGATAATATGCACAAAAGAACTGAAGCCTGTATCGAAATGAAAGGCCACCATTTTCAAAATTGTGTTTAAATATTCATATTATGATTATTTTTCAATTTAACTTCTTTCTCTATATTGTACGCTAATGTGCTGCAGATAGTATAATATACAGTGCATAATGAATACGTTCGCATGGATAACTCACTTCGTGAGTAAAAACACTTATTCTTAATACAGTACTGTACTTTGATTAAAGAAAAACCTAATGAAAATTATCAAACTCAAAATCGCGATATTTCCTAGTTTACGTAAATGGATGAACTACTTTTCTTCCTTCCTATACCTAGTAGAGTGATTTGTGTTTTACGCCAGTATCATCGAACTCCAGTCTTGGAGGGGGGAGCAAGCGGTGTTTCCGGTTCTCTAAAGGTATAGACAGGTTAATATTAAAAATGTTAGTAAAAATAAAATGATGTTCCTGTACTTTGTATTTGTACTGTGATTTGAGTGTTATTCTTATTTGTCCGTAATGTTTCAGTACGTTCCTACGAATGCGATCACCAGGCATACAGTAGCATCCTGGGGAACGATTGAAGGGAACACTGTGCACCAAGTTAACTGAATGCTGGAACATATCGTCGTTGTTCCTGCAATAACTCCTATGTGACATATTTATCGATTTTCAGATTTTTGCTCTATTAAATAACTTAAATAGTGATATAGCAAATAATAATATCTCCTATAATTATATAATTATATCGTTGTTTCGAAAATATAAGAATTCACAGTCTTCTATCTACGGCTGCCATGTGGTGAATAAATGTGTTTTTCCTTCCTCCTGAAAGATTTTATATTTTGCACATAGGCGTTATTGCAGGAATAACGACGATAAGCTTGTGTATAGCTGCAAGAGCGGCACATGTACACAACAGACTATGTAGGGAGGAACACTATGGAATAAACAACTGTTTGTTCACCACGACACACATATAGTTTTTAACTACCCCTCAGTACGCTATTTATCTGCATAGATAGTGCATCTGTAGTACATCATGACGAAGAAAAAGGATCTAAGAAGTATCAATTTGTGACAGAATTTGGAGGCGAGTGTTTTGAAGTGAATGGGGAATATATTACTTGCAAACTGTGTAGCATATACATGAGGGATGACAGACGTCAATATATACAGATACATTGTAACACTACTAAACACACAAACAATATAAAACTTGCAACTAAAAACGAACTGAAGATTTGCCAAAAGGTAATTTCATCCATACTTCTGCAAATATAATAGTCAATGTTTAAAAACGGTTACTCCGTTCTACATCGAAACGAACGTAGGCGTATCCTATATTTTCATGTTGTATTTATTTGCCTTTGGGCGCTGTTATGTTTAAGAGTTGAATTTCTTTTTTTTCAGTGCTGATAGGTTAGAATCGTGCAAAATGAAAAATTAAAAGCGAAAATGATTATATCCCAATGTGAGTCTGAAGTACTGATAAGTGAATTTCATTACTAGACTTAAATATACGGAATCGTTAACATGTTATATTAAAAAAAAAAGATGAAATATCCTTAAAGAAAACGGATGAAGAAGATTAGAAGGAATGTGAGTTCAATCCAGGAGCCAATTATAGCAGGGAAGTATCCAATATCCTAAAATCCATAACTCCTTTTCGTTCAGCCTGCGACGTAAGAAAAGAGACACTCGAGTTACCTCCATTAAAATACTGAAAATATAAGTTGCATTGAATCGTAATGTATACAGCCGATTCATGGAAGAAATAGGACTGTTCGTGGATTATTTCAAGTAATCCCTTCTAAAATTTTGTCACCTAAGTTTCTTTCCACTAATAAAACTTCACGCCCACCATAATCCATAGTATCCATATCCAAGTGCAAAACTAATCGTCTTCGATCTGGTCACCATTTTGTTTTACTAGACCTGCTAATCACTGGTTATCTCCTTTAACCGCTCAAATATGGCCGGTTAGAGATTACAGTGTTAACCTCCTAGTTAACCCATTGGTTCACTGCGTCCTCTACAGAGGACAGCAACTTCAATGTCACTTCATGGAGGATGAATTGTTGAGAACGAGCCACATTCACGCTCTCCTCTCCAGAGACATAGTTTTCTGACTATCCGCAAGATGACACCAACGAATGGTTCCAGGACTTCGCACGCCGCCATATTTGCGCCATCTATTCTGTTTGTTTACATTGGGTTGTGGAAGGAATTTGTGTTAAGATTTATATATTTAATAAAATAAGTTTTCAAAATGCCTGGATGTGCAGCCCCAAATTGCTCAAGACATTCCAATAAAGGTTTTAGATTGTTTGTCTTTCAAATGCTTATACATTGGTGGGAGAGGACTGACTAGAGCTGTTCAACACCGACATCTAGTGACCTTGGTTTCAAACTCGCACGATTTTTCAATTAATGTAACCGAAACAGTGCATGGCCATTTTGATGAACATAAAACCCTACCAGTTACGAATTATTTTTTGTTTAAGAAAGTCTAATTGTTTGTTCTTGACTCCTTTTAAGTTTTTGTGAATTGCCGACAGTCTCATTTTTACAATATGATGCCTGGATTTCCAGATATGAACTGTTCACCTGAGAGGACAAGGTGACTAAAAGGGCATCATGTCAGCGCTGGGACAAAAAGAAAGATAAGTTCGTCAAATAAATTTATGTAAAACAAGAAAAAACAACTGTATTCAGTGATTTCATACAAAATAAACAACTTTGCTATTTCATTTCATATAAAATGTATAATTTCAGTGAAATAATTCAAAATGGTTTGCTCTTCATGACATCTTTGAAAATGGATTCTGTTCAAAATACATAATTTCAGTGAAAAACATTCAAAATATAACATTTATAACATTTTTCTGTTGTAATCTCTTCAATAATAAATGCAGATAGACAGATAGATGGATTTATTGAGTAATATTATACATAAAGATGTAATATTATCGTAATTTTATCTAAAATCCAGTGCACGGGTCTTCTGACAGTACGTGCAGCCCCAAATTGCTCAAGACATTGCAATAAAGGTTTTAGATTGTTTGTCTTTCAAATGCTTATACATTGGTGGGAGAGGACTGACTAGAGCTGTTCAACACCGACATCTAGTGACCTTGGTTTCAAACTCGCACGATTTTTCAATTAATGTAACCGAAACAGTGCATGGCCATTTTGATGAACATAAAACCCTACCAGTTACGAATTATTTTTTGTTTAAGAAAGTCTAATTGTTTGTTCTTGACTCCTTTTAAGTTTTTGTGAATTGCCGACAGTCTCATTTTTACAATATGATGCCTGGATTTCCAGATATGAACTGTTCACCTGAGAGGACAAGGTGACTAAAAGGGCATCATGTCAGCGCTGGGACAAAAAGAAAGATAAGTTCGTCAAATAAATTTATGTAAAACAAGAAAAAACAACTGTATTCAGTGATTTCATACAAAATAAACAACTTTGCTATTTCATTTCATATAAAATGTATAATTTCAGTGAAATAATTCAAAATGGTTTGCTCTTCATGACATCTTTGAAAATGGATTCTGTTCAAAATACATAATTTCAGTGAAAAACATTCAAAATATAACATTTATAACATTTTTCTGTTGTAATCTCTTCAGTAATAAATGTAGATAGACAGATAGATGGATTTATTGAGTAATATTATACATACAGATGTAATATTATCGTAATTTTCTCTAAAATCCAGTGCACGGGTCTTCTGA
The DNA here is from genome assembly GCF_040183065.1 of Periplaneta americana. NCBI lineage: Eukaryota > Metazoa > Arthropoda > Insecta > Blattodea > Blattidae > Periplaneta > Periplaneta americana. The sequence continues at coordinate 148,277,487 of NC_091121.1, read as the reverse complement.
CAGTACGTGCTTTGTACCTGAAACAAGTCCTACTTTATAGGTTTCACTCCCTTCACCCAGGGACGTCGTTAGGGGGGTGCGAAAGGGTGCGCAAGCACCCCATAAAAATCGGAGCACCCCTTTCCGCACCCCAAAGGCAATTTATAAACAAAATACTAGGCATAAATTATTTTGAAGAACTAAAACAAACAAACAATTTCTTGGATGTGAAAAAACTACGTCCCATAGTTTATCGTAATGGATGTGATGAACAATAATAATAATAATAATAATAATAATAATAATAATAATAATAATAATAATAATAATAATAATAATAATAATAATAAACAGATGTAGGCCTATAGTATGCGCGCAAGTGCATGAAAGAATAATTTGGATTTTTTATGTACCACAGTTTTACAGCTCGCACCCCATTTTTAAATCACGCACCCCATCCGCACCCCCCTTGTTCTGATCCTGGCGACGTCACTGCCTTCACCTATGATTATATCCAACCATTCTCTAAAAGAACATACATAGTAAAAGGAAAATGGCACAACAAAACACTTTAAATAATATATCCTAACCTAAAACAGACATAAAAGTATATAATTGAGTAGATACCATTATCCCTTCGTCAGTTCGCATCACAAACTTCCACAGCTGCACTTCTGATCTGCCTCGCCTTCAAGAGGAACAATCCAGTCTTTTGTTCGTATTCTCTATTCCCCATGAGGTCAAGACATGCAAGCGAACTCCTATTCTGACTTAGCATCGAATGTGGTAGATATTTTCTCCGTACTTGTTTCAATTCGACACACTGTAATAAAATATGTACTAAATAAATGAATGAGCTCCTTTTAGTCACCTTGTCCTCTCAAGTGGACAGTTCATATCTGGAAATCCAGGCATCATGCTTTAAAAACGAGACTGTAAGCAATCCACGAAAACTTAAAAGGCGTCAAGAACAAACAATTAAACTTTTATTTAAAAAAACACACACACATAATTCGTGACTGAATGAGGTTGATGCATAGTAAAAATGTTTTAACCAGAGATTAAGTAACAATTTTAACAGGTGGTTACACTAACCGACGTTGATGCACTTGGCCATAAGTCTAAATTCTAAATTTGACTCTCAGAAAAAGAAACCATGATTTTTAAGCCCAACCATTCAAGAGGGTGACGATGGTAAGACCCAACCCATCGCTTTAATCTGAATATTAATTCTCTCTGTCAAATCATATGAATTCAGAAACTAATTAAATTCATTTCAGCTTAGTCACAGCGAAGGCATTAAGGCACTAAGCTGGGCAGTGCTCTGTGGAAATAAAACGTGCCGTATTTTCGCACAGGTAGACAAATGAGGGACACGGGGAGCAATTACCCTTGGTCTGTCTCTCGTTATTACACTTAATGGGCACACTGATGCCGCGTCACTGCCTGAATCGAAATCGCTATACAAACTGTGACACTGATGCGAACGAATATGTCAAGCTGCATGCCGGCTTAAAATACATTGTCACGTATCACGTCACACTTCATAACATGTCCTCTACGAAAAGGGACACTTCGGTGTTACGTATAGGTTCGATTGTGCTCGCATTTGTGACAGAAGTTGCAATGATACCTCGAAGTTTTTTTGATTTTCCATGAAATCGGAGTTGCATAAAATTTCTCATTTACATATCTCTCTTCACTGCATCTACGCAGTCAAAATTAAAGTGGTTTGGATTCAAATACAAAATCTTTCATGTTACTTATTGGAATTCATTTCCGCACCTACCTTTGAAGTTGGATGACATATTTGTTTCAGAAAGCCAGTGTATAATTAAAAAAAGAGGTCTAAAACATTTCCATTTCAAGTGTATTATCATCAGTATATTTTCGTGCCACCATTAAATCACGAATTAGCTATCAACGAAACTCAGGCAGTGCGTTTGTCTGCTGATTCGTAGCTGTGTTTGGGCGTGGAGTAGTAGTAGGTTATTTTTACGACGCTTTATCAACATCTTTGGTTATTTAGCGTCTGAATGAGATGAAGGTGATAATGCTGGTGAAATGAATCCGGGGTCCAGCACCGAAAGTTACCCAGCATTTACTCATATTGGGTTGAGGGAAACCCCCGGAAAAAACCTGAACCAGGTAACCTGCCCCGACCGGGAAACGAACCGGGGCCACCTGATTTCGCAGCCAGACGCGCTGACCGTTACTCCACAGGTGTGGACTCGGGTGTGGATTTTCGCTTGAAATGATTACGTTGGATTTTTCCCGGGTTTTTCCATAACTGTAAGGCGAATGTCACGTAATCACATCATCTCGCCAAATGCCATTTCGCTAAATAACCTAGTAGTTGAAAAATAAACCACGAGTTATATCTCATTAGGCTTATTTTGGCCTCATCCCATATTATTTATGTGCTTATTTTCTTTAGACTTAAAACATTATTATTATTATTATTATTATTATTATTATTATTATTATTATTATTACTATTATTATTATTATTATTCCAGAAGGAAAAATCTGTCACTAGCATTTGTCACAAGAATCTACTGTACCCCAACCAGGAGAAAGTCTCAGGGGAATGAGACGCAGCGGGGTGATGCTGCGAATGAATGTTGACGTCATAAGGTCATACACGTGGGTACAGGCATCTCCATTGGCTAACTCTCAAAGCACAAACGATAACACTGATACACACATATTATACTACCCTAGTTACAAAATTAGATCACGGTTAATTTCCTGGTCTTTCAATCTCTCCATACATAACATATGCAGGAGAGCGCATGTTTTTTAAACTGACGTTATAACGGTAATATTATCTATCTACTTCGCTCTAATAGATGACGCAATAGTAAGCGCATTCCTTTCACGGTTAATCTCCTGGTTGGAGAACAGTATAAATAACACTACAGCCAAACAACATTAATGGTGTTTCCATACATCAATTTTTAATTTTAATTTTAACCTTTCAGTGTTACATTCAAACTATTTAGCAATCCACATTTTAACCATTTTATATGACAACTGATTTTTAACCATGAAATTGTTTGTGTATAAATCTTGTAAAGTGTTCATGTACTTTGTAACATCACAATTTAATCATTTGAAGATGGCAAATCACTGCCGAAAACGTTCATCGATTTAAAATCGTTCTATATGTTATGCTAATTATGTGAATAAATAATCATATAGGAATTGACAAGCTATCTAACACGGCAAAAACATTATTTATTTAATTCCTACATTCAAGCTTATCGGAAACTGAACAACATCCATTTAAAGTTATTTTGTATTTTTCTGTCTTCAAATATTTATAATTTAAATTCTTTTAAAAACCTCATATGTATGCTACCCTACTATTTGACTAAGGAGATTAGTTTCAGTAATTTTAAATTGTTTTCTTTTTATTTAAAGATCTAAACTATCAATGCCACAAGAAATGGAAAGAGCTAGTGTATTATGCAACTTTGTGTCATCAAACGCCGCTTCTATTTTTCAAAATTAAGTAAAGGCACAGAAACAATCGCGTTCTAAATGAGTCCTGGGCATAGAGGGGAAGTCAAAGAGAGCAAAGAAATTCCCGGCCATATTATTTTTCCTTATACCGCCTTAAAAGCAAACGTACAGTAAAACACTGTACATCAGTGGTGGATTTTGTGCGACCAGCGAGAGCCAAAAGTTCGTAAAAGCTACGATGTCTGCCTTCTACAATCCGTCACTGAGCAATGCTTATCTTCCTGTCTGTTCGTGTCGGACCAGAACATTGTCTCTGCAGGAGAAAGTGAATTGGGGAATTAAGGAGTAGTCTACAGTGACTCGATTGAGCTATTAGTGCCCAGGGCTGCTCAAAATAGAAATCAGATATTTGTAATAGGGTATTTTTCCAAAAACCGATGTATCAATAGAATTAAATTATGAATGCTCAGAATATGAGTAAATATTAACAATAAGCCGAAAGTTATTGATACCTATTTATATTCACTGTGTATAACATTTCACTTGGTTTGATGTTTTGAAATTTATACTAATAATAAATCTGTAAGCGAAATTTTTCTGGTAATTTTCGATTTTACAAAAATAATTGGTGTTAACATGTATAATTAATCATCCTGAAACCGAAAATCGCTTTTTTGAAATTTTTGTTTGTATGTCTGTCTGGATGTTTGTTACCTTTTCACGCGATAATGGCTGAACGGATTTCGATGCAAATTGGAACGTAAATTAAGTTCGTTGTAACTTAGATTTTAGGCTATATGGCATTCAAAATACTTTATTTAAAATTAAATTAAATAAACCGAAATATCTCGCTTATTATTGATTTTTGTGAAAAATGTTACATAACAAAAATTTCTTTAAAAATGATTTCCGATAAGTTTTATCCCAGACAAAATTTTGATAGGACTGATATTTAAGGATATTACAAGAGTTCTAAAATAACAATACAATACAATTTCAACGCCGCCTCAGATTATAGCGTCGTTGTTCCGTAATTCCTATGTGCAAAATATAAAATTTTTCAGTAGGAAAAAAACAGATTTATTCATTCTATGGCAGTGGTACATAGGAGAACGTGAATTCTTACATTTTCGAAAGAAAGAAATATAATTACACATAGGAGATTGTATTATTTGCTGTATAACTATTTAAGTTATTTAATAGAGCAAAAATCTGAAAATCGATATGTCACAAAGGAGTTATTGCAGGAACAACATCGATGGCTATAATGAAATTAAAACAAATGACTCCGTCTATTTAAGGCGGCCTTGATGTTTATCAATATTAATATACAGAGAATATTAAACTTGTCTGTTTTTATGAAATAATCTCAGAAGCTAATTTGGATAATTCCTTCACTATTTGAAATTTGTAGATTCTCTAGATGGATGTAATACTACATATAAGGAATGAGGTAAGATGAAAATAGATCTTTACGCACAGAAAAATTATCTTCGTACACAATCCACTCTATTAATTTGGAGTGATTTATTAAAGATGCATTCAAGACTAATTTATAAAAATGTTAAACGGATTATCGTTGCATCAAAAACGGATGTTCTCTGAACCAAATGATCTTTTTTTAATTATTTGCATGTAATAACAAATAAGAAATATGTTAAAGGAATTATCATTGCACCAAATGAGTGGTCTCTGGACCAAAATGATCGCATTTTAATTACTTAAATACAATTTAAATTAAGTAACATATTAAACTATTTATCCTTCCATCAAACACGAATGTTCCCTGGGGCAGATGTCCTATTTTAATTATGTAATTACTTTATATTTATTTCTAACAAGTGCAGCGGAGCGCACGGGTACGGCTAGTAATTAATAAGTACAGTCCACTATGTAATTGGTTATGTGACATACTAAGTCCGTAACTGTGTCCCTTGAATGTGGTAATTGTTGCGACGTTTTCTATCGTCAGATTTTTTTTTATCGGGATATCACTTTACAGCGGGCTGATTAAGTAGAGACTGTTAAAGGATTTTTTTTCTCTCCTGTCATTCCTCCATTTTTTTTTAGACTTTCTTGCTTATATGTAATTTCATCTTGGCATTGAGGAATTCAACGCAAATTCTGTTCTGACTTCCTCGCCTATATTCTCTCATACATCCTTTTACATCATGATAACAATTTTATTGATTGTACACGTATATTTTGTTCATGCTTGTTTCTTAACATCCATTCTCATGTCGCCCTGAGAGGCGCAGTTGGTATAGCGCTGGCCTTCTGTGCCCGAGGTTGCGGGTTCGATCTCGGGCCAGGTCCATTGCATTTAAGTGTGCTTAAATGCGACAAGCTCATATCAGTAGATTTACTGACATGTAAAGAATTCCTGCAGGACAAAATTCCGGCACACCGGCGACGCTGATATAATCTCGGCAGTTGCGAGTGTCGTTAAATAAAAAACATAAACATAACATTCATTCTCATATAGCAGAGTGAGAACAGTGAGTTAAAAAAAAACTCTTTTTACGAGTTTTACTCATTGGATATTGTTGAGAGTGCAGTAAGTTTTTTAAATCTCCGCATTTTTGTTTTTAACTTTAATTTTCTCAAGAAATGTTATGTTCTATCTCATTTTGAAGTGTTTAGCCTACCTTGTTCTAGGATGGGATCTACGTTATCTAAATTTAATTTTTTTTTTAAGTTTTATTAGTTGTAATTTAAAGCAACACACTTTATCTCAAAGTGACTGCTCCAATTTCACAATACTTCGCCTCTGTTAATAATGATGGGCTGTTCTGAGTTCCGGTTTCAAGAAAGTGTAGTACCACAGTCTAATATATACAGTCACGAAGCTCAATACGTAGTAAATATGCATCCATAGATAGTTGCTGACCACTAGGATAGCTAATATCGCCTCATTACAGACAATGCGAAATAGTACCGGCACAGTCTTTTGTTTCCAGCACCCTCACAACTCAAGCTTCGTGACTGTATATACTAGACTGTGATAGTACTAGATCCAAACAGCAGTTCCGAAATAGCAGAAAACTCATTAAAATTTTGTATCGTTCCCGAAATAGTTACGATTAAAAAATCCCAGATAATAATGCAATTTGAATCATGACAGCTGTTCTGGTCAGATGTATATGCAATAATTTATGAACATTAAAAAACATCGTAATAATTCAACCATTTTTTCTGTTAAATAAAGGATATTAAGCTCTATTAAAGTTTAATAATTTTATTTGCAGTAAACACTGAGGTTAGTTTGTCTCCATTTGTAATGTTACGTTATACAGCATTTATAACATACTAATGCAATATGTAAATATTTATATTTTTTTTTTCCTCAGTTATATAACTTAAAATGAGTTTAGAATGTAGTAGATAAATATCTTACAATTTGAAATGTTACTGATCCTTTTTGCTACAAAAATAGTATGAATAAATATTATAAACTAAGTTGACTGCTCCATAAGAATGATTATATAATACTGAAACATGCCCAGAAAATCATTGGAGTTAAAAATTCCGCTCTCTACCTCGCCATTGTCGTATGTGAATAAACTATATCCAAGAAGAACATTTTGGCTGTAACAGTTATGCTATCTGAAAAAGTATTGGAGTGTTCCAGATTAAGAGGTTTGTCCTATTCCGGTTTCAATTAGGAACCGTCCATCAGAAACTGTTATTTTTCTCGGAACTATTTCGAAAGTATTGTTCTATTATCTTTCCTCCTCTCTATTGTGTATTATTAAAGCTACAGCAACTCAGTGATTCCCAAACTTTTTTTGATCGCGGATCCCTTTAGACTCGAAAAAAGATTCATGGATCCTCAAATTAAATTAATTTAATTGCTAGATTAATGTAGATATAAATTTAATATGCATCCACCTTCATATTCTGTACGTATTTAACATCGAAACTATGTCTACAACTACATTAATTACCATGCATAGCCATGCGTTCATGAACATGGAGTAGTATTTATAAACTGCGTATATTTTTCCAGTAATTACATGCATCATTATAAAAAAATACCTCGAAGAATGTTGTCTCAAATTTCTTTCAAGTTGGGGGAGATGGAAGAAAGTTGAATTCTAATATCTGATCTGGTATCCAGGCGATGACAGAATTTTGATTTTGTTGGTACATATCGTGAAAATCCTGCTTCGCACAAATATGTTGTAAATGAGAGGAGTTTCGCCACTGCACATACGTAAATTGTTTTTTACAACAGCTCCACGGACCTCACCTCATCTCATTACATCTCGCCAAAATATTGCAAAAAATTGCACAAAATTGTAAAAGTTGTAGAAAATTGCTAAATTGTAAAACTATAAAAATTTGTAAAAATTGTAATTGTAATATTGTAAAATTTTGACTTGTTCCACATCTTAAAGCTTCATTGCTCATGTAAGATCTATGGAATAAAATAAATGAATGATTGAATGAATGAATGAATGAATGAATGAATGAATGAATGAATGAATGAATGAATGAATGAATGGAGTACAACAGCTCGAAGGCCAGCTCACGCAAGGTAAGATCTGGTCATCTACCCTTGCCGATATACTAACTTTCACAAGTACAGTCGCATACAATACTGTACAATCGCGTCGAGGAAAACGATAGTAATATATATTATTTATTTCAAAATATATACAGTAGAACCTCTGTCATCCGTGGTAATAAAGGGGATGGGCTGAACGGCTGATCGAAAAAATCGGATAATCCGTACCATGAAAGATTTGTAATTTCCTCCATGGTCTTGTATTTAACTAGCTAGGTAGTGAATCAGAAGTTCACTAATTTAAGTCTGGTTACCAACGACGGGTTTTTAAGGGCAAGGAAACCCTTTGTAACTAATGACTGTCTCGGGGAAGATAGGAATAAAGGAGGTCTCATGTTGTAGATTTACATACTTTTTTACACTTTATCCTTGTTTGTTTTTTTTTTTTTAATAAATCGCGGAGTTGTAACTCCAATCTCGTATTCTGATGCGAGATGAGCCTCAGTTTCTCTTTCTCAAACTATTCAATTATTTCCATTTTTTAGATTTAGCACAACACGTTTTCTTTTAATACCTGTGGAAGACATTTTATATATAAGTTACTTACATTATAGAAAGGCAATTCGAACAGTAGACAATGCTGTGTAACGATAAAGGCTTGTAATATCACTCTCTAGTAAAAACATAAGTAGAACTTACTAATATGATGTACAAAACAATACTTCATATAAGTTATTTATTCCTGAAGGAAAAAATACCGAGAAATAGACAGTGGGATAATCCGCCAATCGGTTAATAGAGTGACGGATAATCGGAGTTCTACTGTATTATCAACCGCGGATCCCCAGGGATCCACGGAGCACACTTTGGGAACCACTGCAGTAACGGAATGAGTGGAAATAGACAGGTAATCTCCCCAAGTTTTGTTCGATAACTTACAAGTTCTCGGTACATCTCGCATACATCCAGGCGATATTCCAATTCCTCCCACACTGCGCTCCGCATCTACTGCAGATTATTGGTCAAAGGAGGAACGTAAATATTAGCCTTTATCGCCACAGGAAGTAATAACAGGGAGGTAGGTCAGATCAGTACGGAAGCCACCTCATCAAGTTTTGCTCTTCGCAGTGCAACGATCAATCCAACGTCTACAGATAATCGTTGAACATAATGGAGGAAGTAAGGTGGTGCATTATCTTGCGGAAAAATTAACTCGTCTTTCTTTTTCTGCAGTCACAACGAAACGATGAGCTGCGAATTTCAGGATACAAAAAACTCTCTGAGGTTTCGATAGCATCATTTTCTAAAAGCGACATTTTTCAACTATAACCACGGCATGGACATACGGTAGCTGTACGCTTAAGCTATTGAGATTGAGTTTCTACAGTTAAATACTTTCCGAAATAAGCCATATTAAAACGGGAGCAATGATTTTGGGACACGTATTTACTATCTATTTCATTAAATTGATCCACAGATCTCTCAAACAAAAACTGACCTGATCATTGACAAATAACTGTTTTTTTTATTGTATATCCTTTTTCGTATCGCGGATTTCATTCTTGTTTTACATTTTGAGAGGACACCAATGAGGTTTATATTGAAAGTCGTCCTGGATGGTCGGTATATTTCGAAGCTAGCTCTTGCAAGGAAAACTCTGATTTTATGACATGGAAAAGTAGAGGATTTTGCTCGGAAGAGATTTTCAAATTCAAATAAATGGGGCAAAGCTACATAGAAAAACCAGAATGAAAACACGAAGAGAGATGTGGCAGCCCGTCAAGTTGTAGAACCATGCAAGTGCGGTTGTTTGGTAAAGTAGATCTTACAAAATTCGAAGTATTTTTAGCGCTTGTGGCAGTTGGGAAATTATAACCTGCAGATTGCGTATTTGACCAAGCTGGTGCATAGTAAAGACGTTGAAAGAACTTGTCAAAGGAAGAGCAAGCCGAAATTTGAGACTATTGAATTCAGTGTACGTGTGTAGCAACAAGAAATACAGCATTATGCCTTATTGCTTTTTGTAATATACACGGCATAACTGAGAAACGTTTCGCGTTGTGCCGGATGAGACTAAATCGACAGAAACAGTTGAAACTGAGAGAGAAAAATGAACCGAGGATCAAAATCGAGAATAAAGGTATATGTATGTATTTATTTACCCTGCAAGTGGGCAAGCACCCGGTGGCAATGGTATACACAATATAAACAATACACAATAAGGAGATTAGGAATTCGAGCACACATGATGCCTTCCAGTCTTAACTTCAGAACGACGTAATGAAAATTATCAGGAAGCGAGCCAGATTTTAAGAATTTCTATCAAGGTGCATTCCAATAATTCAATATTGAATTGAATCCCCTGGAGATGACATGATTTTGCGAAAAACCTATATTTATTTCAAAACCATAAAGAACAATGGTCTGCAAAATTCTGACGACATAAAACACCTTGAACGGAATACATTACTCTTGAAGAAGAGAAAGTTCTTCAGATTCCCATCAAGTGTTACAAAAAGAATCAAGATGACGCGGTATTGGTAGTCGCTTTTGTCTTTCAACCGGCACTCCCGGCCCTGAAGTTACCGGAGGAATCCAGTTTTACAAAAGAAAACTCTGAATGTATATATATCTTCTGCACCCACAACATTTTAAAATGGGGAGCTCTACATACTATGCATGGGATGAAAGTACGGCAAAGCGTGGGTCTTGTGAGACTGCAAGATGTTTAGTTCATTACCTTGTTCAACGCTGATGATAACATTAAAAATGTGATATTCAGCAGTAACTGCTTTGGCTAGAACAAGAGCCTTGATGTGGTTGTTACCAATCTATCACGCATAAAAACAAGTTCCATTAAGTAAACAATTATTTCATGACACTTGAAGACACCTATCTTTCGCGCAATAAGGATTTAGGCCATACTGAGAAAGAAATACGGCATGCAAATGTGTATACCAAAGGTCGCTGTGTTTATTTTATACAGAAATATCGTAAGAAAATGTCACTTAAAGTAGTACAACTCACTCAAGATGAAGTAAAGAACTTCACAGCCCTGCAAAAACACTATAAAATCCAGTTAAAGGATCCAAATTTAAAGAAGAAAATTGAACTGAACTAAGATTATAGACAGGGATACATTCATTGAGCTTATACTTTTGACGTGAACGTTCCTGTGAAACTTAAAAAGAGAAAGAGGCCAAGTTACAACCTCCAGAAAATCAATTTTGGGGTCGAGATTTAACCAAACTTTACGATTCACCTGTAGCTGTAACACCTACGAAATTGAAAGACATCAAGGATTTGCCGTACATCCCTTTGCCATGGAGTAGATACTTCACAAAATACAGTCCATATTGGAGGTACAACCTGATACGAACACGTTACTAACCCACGTCGAGGATGATGGAAACAAGAATGATGATGATGAAGCGAGTTATCTATGAAAAACTTTTATCTTACGTTCGGTGTTTTGTTATTTCAAAATGTCTTTGTATATTTTTAAATCTTGATTTTTTGGAACTTACGACATAGCTCGTTCAGTGTTTGTTTCAGTTTTTCTTATGTTCATTCCTCTATTTCATTTACATTAAAATATTGGAGAAGGTTAAAACGTTTTAATCCTGGACCAATCCCAAACATTTGTTAATGCTACCGTCGATAAACCAAAAATAATATTCCAAAAAGTAGTAGTAGTAATAGTAGTAGTAGTAGTAGTAGTAGTAGTAGTTTTTTATTTTAGTAGGTTATTTTAAACCGTTTTATCAACAGCTTAGGTTATTTAGCGTCTGAATGAGATGAAGGTGATAATGCCGGTGAAATGAGTCCGGGGTCCAACACCGAAAGTTACCCAGAATTTGCTCATATTGAGTTGAGAGAAAACCCCGGAAAAAACCTCAACCAGGTAACTTGTCCCGACCGGGAATCGATCCCGGGCCACCTGGTTTCGCGGCTAGACGCGCTAACCGTTACACCACAGGTGTGGACTAGTAGCAGTAGTAGTAGTAGTAGTAGTAGTAGTAGTAGTAGTAGTAGTAGTAGTAGCGATGAATACAATGGAGGGGAGAAGTAACTGGCCATGATATCCCATTATCTCCTGGCCTAGATGCCTCATAAGTGGTGCCTTCTTGGTATCACTTGTGAGGTTCAGACCTGTCTTTGGACAGTTGACTAAACGACAAAATAACAATAGTAGTAGTAGTAATAATAATAATAATAATAATAATAATAATAATAATAATAATAATAATAATAATAATAATAATGTGGCGTAGGCTTACGTCACCATGCTTGATCCATTGTTCTATCTTCTTTATTTGATTTTTCTGTTTTCTTTTTTCTTAATTTGTTCTTTATTAGCTCTCTCTCTTACGTTACCATGTAGTTTAATTTCTTTACGCAGAGTTCGGCATGTTTTTACTGTTCCCTTACATTGTCGAAAGGAAGCGAGCTTCATGTTATGTATCTAGGTTCAAAATTTACTGAGTTCCCTTATTAGGTTCGAGTCTAAGCACGCGTATTGTCTCATTTGAAATATAACTTTTTTTTTCTCTCTCCTTGTCGGATGGGACCTGGTACGAAACGTCGAGAGGCGAGAGTCAGTGAAGGACCCTGCAGGAGAAAACGTCGAGGAGAGCATTTCAGCGATCGACTCCCGTCTTACACACGGCGACATTGGTGTCGCCGTTCGACCTCCGAGTAGCAGGTTTCGACTCCCGTCAGATACGAGCTGGGTGCCTGTAAAATTCTATGTTGCCATTATTTTAAGGGAAACGCACGACATTCGTCTATGTTGCGCTGTTGAATGTGGTGTTCTACAAATTTGACGATACTGGAGATGAGATATGTTGGTTGCGTAATTTTGGTTTATTGATGTGGAACATGGACCTTAACGGAGTATGTATGCTCGGCCTGGTATTATCCGAGGTGTAATAGAACTGAGTTACATGAAAGTGCTATGCAAGCAGGAAGAATCGGACGTTACTAAGATAATATGTCACAAGTATTTTTACTGTAATTATTTTGCTGGTTTTTCGTTAATTAAATTTTATTTTATGGTGAATAGTGAGTGATTTTATCGTAAGGTACTGATGAGCTAACTCAAACCTCATTGTAGGAAAGATACGCCGACCTATAATTAACGGGCAGGGATCCCACGCATAATAATAATAATAATAATAATAATAATAATAATAATAATAATAATAATAATAATAATACTTACTTACTGGCTTTTAAGGAACCCGGAGGTTCATTGCCGCCCTCAGATAAGCCCGCCATTGGTCCTATCCTGAGCAAGATTAATCCAGTCTCTATTATCATATCCCAACTCCCTCAAATCCATTTTAATATTATCTTCCCATCTACGTCTCGGCCTCCCCAAGGGTTTTTTTCCCTCCGGCCTCCCAACTAACACTCTATATGCATTTCTGGATTCGCCCATACGTGCTACATGCCCTGCCCATCTCAAACGTCTGGATTTAATGTTCCTAATTATGTCAGGTGAAGAATACAATGTGTGCAGTTCTGTGTTGTGTAACTTTCTCCATTCTCCCTCTCATCCCTCTTAGCCCCAAATATTTTCCTAAGCACCTTATTCTCAAACACCTTTAACCTATGTTCCTCTCTCAAAGCGAGAGTCCAAGTTTCACAACCATAAAGAACAACCGGTTAATATAACTTTCAGATTTTTTGACAGCAGACTGCATGATAAAAGCTTCTCAACCGAATAATAACAGGCATTTCCCATATTTATTCTGTGTTTAATTTCCTCCCGAGTATCATTTATATTTGTTACTGTTGCTCCCAGGTATTTGAATTTTTCCACCTCTTCAAAGGATAAATTTCCAGTTTTTATATTTCCATTTCGTACAATATTCTGGTCACGAGACATAATCATATACTTTGTCTTTTCGGGATTTACTTCCAAACCTATCTCTTTACTTGCTTCCAGTAAAATTCCCGTGTTCTCCCTAATCTTTTGTGGATTTTCTCCTAATATATTCAAGTCAACCGCATAGACAAGAAGCTGATGTAACCCGTTCAATTCCAAACCCTCTCTGTTATCCTGGACTTTCCTAATGGCATACTCTACAGCAAAGTTAAAAAGTGAAGGTGATAGTGCATCTCCTTGCTTTAGCCCACACTGAATTTGAAACGCATCTGACAGAAATTGACCTATACGAACTCTGCTGTACGATTCACTGAGACACATTTTAATTAATCGAACTAGTTTCTTGGGAATACCAAATTCAATAAGAATATCATATAAAACTTCTCTCTTAACCGAGTCATATGCCTTTTTGAAATCTATGAATAACTGATGCAGTGTACCCTTATACTCCCATTTTTTCGCCATTATCTGTCGGATACAAAACTTAAAGTAAAATTCCCATGTTTTCCCTAATCTTTTGTGGATTTTCTCCTAATATATTCACGTCATACGCATAGACAAGCAGCTGATGTAACCCATTCAATTCCAAACCCTCTCTGTTATACTGGACTTTCCTAATGGCGTACTCTAGAGCAAAGTTAAAAAGTAAAGGTGATAGTGCATCTCCTTGCTTTAGCCCACAGTGAATTGGAAACGCATCTGACAGAAACTGACCTATACGGACTCTGCTGTACGTTTGACTGAGACAACAACAATAATAATAATGATAATAATAATAATAATAATAATAATAATAATAATAATAATAATAATAATAATCAATTGTCGTACCGACGACCTGCACGGAGATGGCTTCGCTCTGCACGAGTCGCTCGACGCCGGCGATCACGTTGGTGGCCTTGCAGACGTAGTCGCCCTTGTAGTCGTAGGTGACGTTGTTGATGTGGAGGCGTGCGTCCGAGCTCCGGATGAGCACGGTGCCCTCCTGCGTGGGCAACTTCTGCAGCCACTGGTAAGAAGGCGAGGGGTTGCCTTCCGCTGTGCAGCTGAACGTGGCCTGCGAGTACAGGGGCGCCGTCATCACCCGGTCTGGCCCCACGTCGATTATGTGCGGCGGATCTGCAACAAGCGCAATCAGGCATCCAGACGTCAAGGAAGCCACTACAAAAAAGACGTACCTTCAATATTCCTGTCGGCGACATATTTTCCTTTATAACAATTTCACTACGGACATCTTACAAGCAAACATTCTCATGGGGGGGGGGGCAGATAAAAAGTTATTTTTTTCTTCTACGATATTAATAATGTCAAAATAAGTGCTTATACTAATTTTGGCCACTCGAGCTCAATTATAAGTACCGTCCAGAAAGTAAGTTTCTCTGGAGCCGCTTACGGAAAGAAAACACAATTTCATGAAAACATTTATAGTGTGACAACCGTGCTGGAAGATTCTAGTTGCCTCGAGGAGTTTCGCGCGCGTCTGGGGAGAAAGAAGGTGCGCGGGAAGGAAGGCAGGGGGAAAGGAGCGCGAGCTTCGGCGGGCGCTGGGGCACGGCGCAGAGAGAGGTGAAGAAAACCGACTGCGCGGAAGTAAGGAAACGTCTGGAAGCAGATTGTTATGGAGGCCCAGATGCTTCGCGACACAGTACATTCGGGAACGTGTGATCTAATAAATAAAAGGGCAAGTGAGCCGCAAAAAGTTAGTCAGTGAACCAGCAGCGAGCGAGCAAGGAAGCCAGCCAGCCTTCGAGAGCGGGATTCGACGTGAGGAGGACCGCAACTGTGGCAGCGACCAGGCGAAGATCTGAGTTCGACGTGCAGTGAGCTTGAATGGGTCCGCAACTGTTGCAGCGTCCAGGCGAGGATCTGGGTTCGACGTGCATTGAACTTGAGTAGGTCTGCAATTGTGGCAGCGTCCAGGCGAGTGCGGCGTATCCGGAAGTCTTGGGTTCAAAGTGCAGTGAACTGTATCTGGAAGTCTTGGGCTCGAAGTGCAGTGAACTGTATGAGTGAGCTAGATGAACTAGCCAAGGCGAACGAACTGTGAACTGAGAACTGACAGTTTTGTTTGTATATAGTGCTTTGTGAACATTAGTTGAGGTTAGGAGTACATTGTTGTTCTTCTCAATAATCCACGTGAATTGTCATTGTCGTTCTGTGGAGTGCAATAACGACTGCTGTGTAGAATTGAATACCCATTGTTGACGGATGTGTGATTGAAGTAATAAATAAAAGTCACATTATTGTTGAATAAAAGTTACAGTAGGAACAGATACAGCAATTGTTGAGCTATTTCTAAACATATTCCCGACCGGAACTGAGACATTCGTCATACCGTGAGATCAACAGAGACATGCAGACGGCTGTCATACATTGGTTCCGATCTCAGGAGGCAGACTTCTACGACACAGGGGAACAATAGTTGATGCCATGGTATGACAAATGTCTCAATTGCGGTAGGGACTATATTGAAAACCAGCTCAGCAATTTCTGCATGTTTCAATAAATCTTTCCATGAAATTGTGTTTTCTTTCTGTAAACGACTCCAGGGAAGCTTACTTTCTGGATGGTACTCGTAATTGCGCTCCAGTGGCCAAAATTTGTATAAGCACTTGTTTTGGCATTATTAACATGGTGGAAGAAAAAAATAACTTTTTATCTGTCCCCATGAGAATGTTTGCTTGTTATAATTTGTAAGTATAAGCACTACAACTTCTGAATAGCAGTTGGAGGTGACAGTAGCATGAAATAACGCAACGCAAACCAGACATCAGTCCCGTGTGTGGTGTGAGAGAATACAAAGTTTCAATGCAATTCGCAAATGCTTTCCTTAAGTGTAGCTTTTACAGTTATGTCAATAAATCGTAAACATAACTATTGATAAGATTGACGTTTCTTCAAATTTCTGCAATATTCAGGAAATATTAGTTTTAAATATTAATTTGAGTTTAATGATTGCTAATAATAGAGTTATCGGTTTAACAGTTATTTTTTTATTTTCGAATAATCCATATTTATTCGATTGATCGATTCATTTAAGTGTGCTCCGGAAGAAAAAGAATACATTACGATTAAATATTAAACAACGTAACGTTGGATTTTCTCATGGGATTCCCAATGGTGACAATCACTTAGTTCAGTCTCAGGATTTGAAAGAAATGTCAAAAACCTAGGGATCTGCATGGGTCAAAATTTTGAAACCCATACCGTCCCGGCTCGACCAGTTCACCCTGAGCCCGAACCCCATCGGAGCACGATATTGCTTTTAAATGTATTGCCCGAGACGTCCCATACTTCAAAGAACCCAAAGAGCCAAGTAAATCCGAATTAAGATATTGCTATTCAGAAATAGATTTTTGGGTATTCCACCGTGTTCTGGAACTTAACATTAGCAACGATTCGGAACTACATAGTCTACAGGTTCCATCACCAAGTCAGATAGATATAGTCCATTTATTTCATCGAGTGCAGTTTCATAGAAAGGACTTTGCTGACAGACCTCCTACTGCCCCCTACTAATTGGTTGTCATAAATAAATGTCTTCCTTACTGTGACGAAAATCTTGTCTTTGCCTGTTAGTAACCAATCACAACCCTATGTCAGAAGAATTGACAGGGTCCTGTCAAATCCATGTGGAGACAGAGTTACCACATCTTTTCAGAATTCCAAGAATCCCGTCAATTAGCACGAAAGTATCAATGAGAGTGTATTCTCTAGTATTCATTGGGCGGTCAGCTTATGATATTACGATCTTTTCTTCCAAACACTTGGCGTCCAGATGGGGAATGACGGCCACGAATCCTCACATTTCGAGAGTCGCCAGGATTGTGGCAACTGTGCAATGTTGAGACGAGGGGACAGGATGGACTGGTCAGAGTTGTTTGTGTAGGAAGTCATACATCTGTAAGTGGGTGTTCAAAGGAGCCACTGAACTGCACTCCGTGATATAAAATGGAGTATATGACCACAAGTGTTGACTACTTCGTTCGGCTCGTTCAGGGGATATTATACTGAAATTTCCAAAGTTCCATATTTTTAAGGGTTCACAATAGTGAAATCAGTAACTATCATACTTACGAAGCTAGATTCACCTCATTTTGATTGACTGGTATATGTGGTTAATAATGATAAATGTACAAAATTTCATTCGCCTATGATAAGTGGTTTGCATGTTATAATACTTTATTAAAATACTGAATCGCGTTATTATAGCCTACATGTAAAAAGTCCCTTGCGTCACAATTTACATTATTCTTAACTGATATTCACTTATATGGATCCTTATACGACATGGGATCAAAAGTTACTGTAGGGTTTTTCTGTAGAATTAATCAGTAAATTATTAGAATTTCTTATTATAAAAGAATAAAAAATAAAAATATTAATTATCATAAAAAATTCATAGTAATTTACCGATTCAATGTACAAAAAACCCAATAGTAATGTTTGTTCCATAATCAGGTCAGTGCCCCCATATTCACTAACATGATTAAACATTCCTTGAAGAAAGCTACTTTTCCAGTTAAATGTGTTGCCTTTGAAGCTCCTACCAATGTTATCTGGGACACTGTAGATTCGAATTGCTCAACTCCCAACTGTAGAAATGCATCATTCATCCAATGTGCTTATTGTCGTTTAGAATGAATTGTACTTAACGGATTTCTACATCAACACCCACAAACGTGTTTAAGTATATGTAAGGAGAGCTAAAATTAGTACAATAATTATAATCATTATTTATAGCTGACTTTCCTTTCGTATTCATTATTATACAAATACCTATCTATGCTCATAAACATTGTATAATTACCACTATTGGCAGCTATAATTGGTACATAAACATTGATTACAGCTGAATTATCCATCGTATTTGATTTTATACCATTATGAGTCACGCACTTCGCGAATGCACCTTGTGAGAGGTATATTTGGCTGAAAACGCAGAAGGTTGGGAAAGATTCAATATTCCACAGTAATTCTGTTAGCAGGCTCCCAAGATTTTATTACGATGTACCGAAGTATAGCTATATGATATTTCCATGCTGAAATTCTGAGTCATCATATGATGAAGGATAGGTGGAACGGAGAAAAATTCTCTTCGGCACCGGGATTTGAACCCGGGTTTTTCGCTCTACGTGCTGACGCTCTATCCACTAAGCCACACCGGATTCCCAATATGATATGCGGAAATAATCACATAGTGATTTAGGAGGGCGCTTATTCCGTCGGATTTCGGCCACTTGGTCACTCGTAATGAGTGCACCTCTGCACATAATGTGTTTGACATTGTGCCACTGTCATACATCTATGACGCAGTGGATGAGGGTTGGCCACTAGAGGAAACCTAAGAGGTGGAACTTAAGCTGAGAGGATTCAATCCGGCATCGGAATGGGAATTCTGTGTGGCTTAGTGCAGGACTGCAGAACTCGCAAAGTAGGGGAACTATGACGTCAGCCTCACTCCACTTCTATTGGGGATGATCGACTTCCGCCCCGAGAATGAATGTTGATGCAGCCGAGCGTAACTAGAACGCCGTGACCGCACAGGTAGAAAAGGTGGGTGGGGGTAAGAAATGGGAGGAAAGCAGTCGCTCTCAATAGCTACAGTTTTGCAGGCCTGGCTTAGCGGATAGAGCGTCAGCACATAGAGCGGAAAACCCGGGTTCAAATCCCGGTGTCGGAGAGAATTTTTCTCCGTTCCACCCATCCTTCCCAAGATTTTGTTAAAAATAATCTATGTCCTCTGTACATGACAGTGACAGCTGTGTAGCATCTTTAGTATGTTATGAATCATTCAAATGTCTGTGCATACACTCGTTTATGTCTTTGAAGTTACGAAAATATATTGTGACGTGTTTATAAGTATAATCGCATATGAAATATTACTACATTATGCAACGAGCCTATAATGTTAGTAATTAAGACGCGAGTACGTTTATGAAACGAGCGCAAGCGAATTTCATAATTTTCATACGAACGTCTTAATTACCATTATAGGCAAGTTTCATACAACTTTTTATGCTCAACCATATTTCTAACTTGAAATTATTCATAAGTATTCATGTTATTCTTATCTGACTGGGGAGCGGAACTGACCTTGTGCAATATCTCGTAAATTGTGAGATGTGCGCAGACGCGAAAGTATTGATTTTTCCAAGAAACAGATGTCATTGACCTTGATATAATCTAGAGAGTAAAATAAACATTAATCTTGATATAACGTTGAAATTGATTTAGGCATAGAAAAACGAGATGACAAATTGAATTTATTTGAATATTATTTACAATTAACGCTAATTATTATAGTAACAGAACATAACCTTCTGCAACAGTATTGGATTTCCAGCCTCCGTGACGTTTCGCTAGTTGTCTTTCGATTGCATATCCGAGAATAATCGATACTTGCGCTTTCATATTGCTACAATGGTGTTTTCTGATTGGTGGAACACCTGAACTTTAATGAATAGGTGTACTTTAATGAGGTCCATTAAAGGGCTGCTACCAGGTGTATAATTACTACATTTCGGCATGGTCGAGCATAAACTAAACATCGAAGTTCAGTAAAACATAAAATAATTATTACATGCCATATTGAATTGAACGCTTTGCATTTTTAGCAATGACTTAACAAAGAATATAGGAAATCCTCCAAAATCCTGGAATTCATAATTGGAAAAGTAATTTTCTCACTTGTCACAGATAATTTTTCTACGGAAATATCATTAAATAACCGTCCTTGTCCCTTGTCGACACAGTATGTCTTGTTCCCAGTTGTGCGACATGAATGCCAGAATCAATTTATCTGGAGATGGAGCTTGATAATATGATTACTTTGAAAGCTGGAGATGATACTGTCCACACTGCGTGCTCCCAAGCCAATTACATGCATTCCATTAACTATCGCGACAAATGGAATTAGAGACCGATATCCGATATTATGAAGCTTAAACTATTCACAGAACAGAAGAACGGGTCCTGTGGGAATAAGGAAATGTTCACAAATAACGTAATGTGCGATATAGTAACGTAATGATGCAATAATTTATTCTGATAGGACTATAGACTGATTATCACTACGCACAGTCCACTATCATCAAACTAAATTCAAAGGCAAATTTTGACACCTCAGATAATCAAATAGTTTCAAAGCTTCTGAAGTATGAATTTGAAACGATGTTGAAATCCTTGATTTTTTCTAAAAAATTTAGAACGACCATTTGTTCAAAGCCAACTTAAAAAAAAGAAGAAGAAAAGAAATGAAAGATTATACTTCATATATTCTGGCAGATGCTACACCTATTGTAAAATCAAAGATTGCTTTAAATTCTTAAAAATATTTCTTGACATAGGCTGTAATAATGTGTGAGATAAAACTAAAAGTAAGAATTCTAAATATTATTGCTATCTTCAGTGGTGATTTAATAATTTTAAATTTTAATTTTTAATTTTTAATCTTCCTCAACTTGGTGAGGTTGCCAAAGACAAAGAATGTTAATCAGTAACATTTAAGATGTGACATTAAAAATCTCTTACAAGAAGTTTGTTTACAATAAACTGAAATTTACAGTAGACTATGTTTTACAATAATTAAAATTTGTAGTGAAATAAAAAACAGATAAAAAATAGAATGAGAAAATTCAAGAGTAATTTGAATTGAAGTACAAGTGTCGCCGTAAAATCTGCAGAGTACCCTTCAAAGCTATCATAGAAATTTCCTTAATTGTTGTTGTTGGGACTCCAAATTTATGACAGAATGAGACGAATTGTTTTGTTATGGTCCCTCTAGCGCCCACCATTAATCCGATGACTTCTATATCCCTGAGTTTATATGATGTTTTGTAATAAGGGACAGTTGGTTCATAAATTGACCTTTTCTCTAGATACAGTGCGTTTCAAAGTCACGCATATTTTCTATATGTTTTTCGAAAAACGCTCGGACACATAAAACATTATATTTTAAAAGTAATTTTCACAAAAACAAACCATTCTTGATATAATTGTTCTGCGAGTTGTGACGTCATCAGAAACATTTTTAAATTACACTATTTATTTTTCTGTATACCATCTGAAAGATTTTATATATTATTCTCCATGGTTACACAAGCTATCAAACGTTGCTATGGTAACAAAATAAATAGTTAAATTAAATGTGTTACAGAAGCAAATGTTCAATTAATAAAATTAAAAGTTCAAAATATTGCCCATTTACGATCTGACAATGTGAAATCGTAGAACAAATTTTATTGCAGTGTGTCGAATTGGAACATGTACGGAGAAAATATCTACCACCCTCGATGCTAAGTCAGAATAGGAGTTCGCTTGAAAGTCTTAACCTCATGAGGAATAGAGAATAAGAACAAAAGACTGGGTTGTTCCTATTGAAGGCGAGACAGATTAGAACTTCAGCTGTTGAAGTTTGTGATGCGAATTGAAGAAGGGATAATGGTATCTACCGAATTATACACTTTTATGTCCGTTTTAGGTTAGGATATATCTGCAGTGCCTGGGAAAATGACATAAGTCAGTTTCCACAAACCTTTTTGATAATTTATTGACAACTTACACTGGTTTATGTCGATTTGATTTTTTTCTGTATGAATTATTGTAATGGGAGAAATACTTATGTCTCTTTTTCCAAGCGAGCAGATGTTCTGTAAGTTGTCAATAAATTATCAAAAAAGATTTGTGGAAACTGACTTATGTCACTTTTCTCAGGCACTGCAGATATTATATAATGTGTTTTGTTGTGCCATTTTCATTTCAATATGTGTGTTCTTTTAGAGAGTGATTGGATATAATCACAGGTGAGGGGGTTGAAACCCACAAAGTAGGACTTGTTTTAGTTACAAAGCACATTTGGTCAGAAGTCCCTGCATTGGATTTTAGAGAAAATTATGATAATATAACATTTGTATGTATAATATTACTCAATAAATCCATTTGCTATAGTTTTTCTGAGTATCGATTGCGGTTAAGAAATGAATAATCAAACTGAAGTGAACTAGATACTCATGTCAAGGTTTAATAAGATTATTAGAATAACGTATATTAGATAGAAAACAGATCCCAATGAGTATAACCGGGTGAAGTGTTACGAGTTAGATGTAATGTAGAAAGACGGAATTATATATAAATTTAGTTAGCAAGATCAGAATGCTGAAAGGAACGTTAAGTGTGGAACGAACAGATGGTGGACATTTAAGATCAATGGGAAGAAATTGACTGTTGGAGTTAAGATAATAGCGAGAGTAGAAGACTTAGTTCAACAGGCTGTCGGGATTGCATACTAATTGTAGATATATGTAATAGAAAGTTATGGCGAAACCCGTATACATAAGTTATGGTACACCATAACTAATATAAATGTTGATGACAAATAAATATCCATCTAATATTACTCAATAAATCCAGCTATCTATCTAGTCCCAAAGTAGAAATTTTACATGAAAATTTCTGACTCCACCGGGGGTCGAATCCGGGCTATCTAGTCTGCAGGCAGAGACGCTACCAGAGAGCTAACTCGGTATTGAAACGGTTAGTTTCCAATAAAGTTGGAAGAAGACATTGCATTATCCTATATGCACGTAGTTTTGCGTCTGTCGCATTACTTTCATAACCATTACATTACAATCAGCATATTTCTGAACCAGCAGAAACTCATTTACCAATAGGATTTCACAAAAGCAGCAGATTCTGTTCTGTATGTAGAAATGTTATGTTGGTAACGGAGGCCCTGTACGCCTTTCATTTGTTTGTTTGTGTTGCGTGATGCTATTGTTTTGTGAAGGGAGAGGGAACCGCATCACAACCATTGTTCTTATCTCGTTTACCCTTACTCACAAAACCGGGCTACCTACCTGTTATATGTATTACAATGCTGTAAAGTTTCATCTTCTCATATTCGTCCCGAGTCCAGTCGTGCCGTTTTTATCTGCGCGTGGCATGGCTTGTGGTACTGAAGATTCCCGTCGTGATTTAGTTAAAACAAAGCGGCAGTTCCTATCCTTTGTTGAGCTAGTGCACCCCTATGTAAAGGCTGAAAAATCATATTCCATTGTTACACCTGGCAACGAAACCTATAATCGCCATTAGGGAAGAGAAATGTTATGAAATGCAAATGCGACATCAGCACAACTGAACATCCGAAGACCTGTGAATAACGCATTTAATTTACTGTACACAGTCACGACCAATTCCATGCCCATGTCTTCTTATCTGAGCCGTTCTGAGCAAAAGTGGTGTAAGTCAAAATTGGGTAATGAGGTTTAAAGTAAAAATTCTGTAAAATACAGCGCAAAGTAGCAATTAATGTGTCCGTCGTGCTGTCCACTGACTATTAATAGTTTAAATAAATTGATTATTAATTGTTACTTTGCGCTATATTTTACAGATTTTTTTTATATTTATATTTATTTATTTCATTCATCTTTGTTCACGTCATGGAGGATTAGATGTGTTCCAGTTCTTAATCCGCCATCACTCTCTATGAGCGTATTCCGAATCTCATCGGTGAGCAATCCGATGGCATCACGGTGTTCCGAATTTCACCGATGACGTCATTGATGCTCCACCGGTGTCGCACCGGTGCCATCAACTTGCAGAGGTGGTGGCAGTCTCCATCAGCCGCCATCAGTGAATCTGATTGGTTCTTGTATAGGGCGGGAATTAGCAGACGAATAACATCGTGCACAGTTGTGTCATGGCGGTGTGTTCTGCTTTAGTTCTGCTGTATTGTTTGTAATGAGCGCAACGTAAAAACAATATGTTAACGACTTATCAGCGAACATGTCAACGGACCAGTTATTACTACCGGTTCAAGAAATAAATTGTTTATGCTAGGTTTTCTTTGAACGAGATGGCAGTACGAAAATTTCGCAAAATTTTGCTAGCGTAGCAGAGACAACAACTTGTACAGTCGCCATGACAGCCATCGATCCTTCCAGCAGTTTTGTTCCTTATGTCGCTGCAACGTGGAGTCATTGATGCCACCGGACCGGTGAGATTCGGAATACGCTGTATACAAACATTACAAGAACAATTGCATATTGAACCTATAAGTATCCTCTGTACACCCTAATAATAATAATAATAATAATAATAATAATAATAATAATAATAATAATAATAATAATAATTACAGCTCTTGTATTTAAAACTTTTACTTTAGCTTTTTCACTTCTATACTCAATCTCTCAAAAATTATTCTGTTAACTTCATTGACTACTTTTCGTAGTTTCCTGTCGTGTCCGACTACTCAACATTTATAATTCCATATCCGTTATAGCTTTGACTTTCTCTTCCCATCTAATTTTAACTCTAAAAAGAAATTTTCCTAATTTATGCAGACTGCTGGCGTTAAGGGGACCATTCATTTTTTATAAGCTACTATAGCGTTTATTTGTAGAAATTTTTATCCACCCAACTGTGTCTCAAATCACTGTTGCCTGACTTACAGAATGTTTATTTTAACCCTCAGTGCCCATTTTTGACTTACACCACTTTTGCTCTGAACAACTCATTTATATGAGTATCTGCTGTCTGAAAAAAACAACTCACTACAATAAAAAGTACTACAACAAGAAATTGCACATAGGCTATACCGGTAGTGTACTGATACTGTTCGGTACGCGGATGATACTACTTTTTTAATTAACCATAGTGATATTAACTATTTGAAAAGCTTTGCTCAACATAATTTAAGAGACGCTGAAGTTTGGTTTAATGCAAATGGATTTCTGTTGAATCCAGCTAAAACTGAACGTGTAATTTTTACTCTAAAGAAGACCGATCATGAACAAAGTCAGTTTAAGATGTTAGGAATTATTGTTGATTCCAAGTTGATATGGGAAAGTCATATTGATCACATATCTACTAAACTTTCAAGAAGTTAGTTTCTCCTTAAGAGATTAAAAACTGTTGTACATGAAAACTATATTCGTGATGCTTATTTTGCTTACTTTCAATGTACTCTTACCTATGGTGTACTGCTATGAGGCAACAGTGTTTTTATAAATAGGGTCCTATTGCTTCAAAAAAGGGCCATAAGAATTATATCAAATGCAGCTTGTAATGAGCATTGTAAACCATTATTTGTAAAAAACAATATCATGACTGTCATCCTCAGAACTGGTCGTTGTTGGTCTTGGCGCCTCTTGTTTTGTTTCCTGTGAGGGTGTGTTTGTATGGTGTAATGTGGAGTCAAAGAGTGTGTGTGTTCTGAAATTGAGTTCTGTGCTGAGAATTTCATTGGGGGTGTGTTTTTTGTGTCTATATATTTCATATTGTTCTAGTGTGTTTAGTTTCTGGCTTTTTGGTTGAATGTGTAGCATTTCCGTGTCTGTGTTGATGTCTCTATAGGTGTGGTTAGCATTTTGATGTGTTCTGCATATGTCATATAATACATATTCCGAAGCGATACAGTGTTGAAAGTTGTGTAATCAAGATGTACAGTATATTTGAAAAGCTTTGCTCAACATAATTTAAGAGATGCTGAAGTTTGGTTTAATGCAAATGGATTTTTGTTTAACCCAGCAAAAACTGAACTGTGATTTTTACTCTTAAGAAGACCGATCATGAACAAAGTCAGTTTAAGATGTTAGGAATTATTGTTGATTCCAAGTTGATATGGGAAAGTCTTATTGATCATATTTCTACTAAACTTTCATTTCTCCTTAAGAGATTAAAAACTGTTGTAGATGAAAACTATATTCGTGATGCTTATTTTGCTTACTTTCATAGTGCTCTTATCTATGGTATACTGCTCTGGGCTAACAGTGTTTTTATAAATAGGGTCCTATTGCTTCAAAAAAGGGCCATAAGAATTTTACCAAATGCAGCTTTTAATGAGCATTGTAAACAATTATTTGTGAAAAACAAAATCATGACTGTAATAAATTTATATATTCTAGAGTTAATTTTCTTTGTTAAAGATAATCTTCCAACATTAACATTAAGAAATGATATTCATTCCTATGAGACAAGACAGGAAATGATTTTAATATGATAATATGTAGACTTGCTAATCCCCCCCCCCCCCAAATAACCTTTGTCAAATGTCACTGAAGGTTGTAAATAAATTTCCATCCCATATTTTTAATTTAAGCAGAGCTGCTCTCAAATTTTACACCTCTAGTTGGTTAATTTTAAATCCGTTTTATAGACTAATCTTGGCGAACTTTTTGATTGTACAATTTCTTTGTAATTTAACTGACCTTGTCTATACATTTTGTTTTTAGACATGTAATTTAAACTATTAAAGGGATTAACACAACTGTTAATTCGATAATCAGTTAATTAGTCCACTGCGAAATGTCCACCATTATTAATGTCCAGTATCAAAAATGTAATGAGGCTTTAAATGTACATTATGAAATATGTCCACAGTCAATAAATAGCCATTATCTTCAATGTCCATAGGCATTAAACATCCCGTATCAAAAATGTCCACAGTCATGAAATGTTGCTATAAAAATGTCTGGAGTTATTACGTGTACAGTCTCATGGATGTCCATAAAAATATTTATTAATATTGCAAATTAATACTTTATCAACAGTAATCTCACTAGAGTTTTTTATTTATCTAGAGAAAATCAAAACTCGAGTGGGATTTAATTGTCTATTACACGATTAGAAGAAAGTATATAAAGATTAGAAGTAACAAAGTACTCTAATACAATAAAATATTAATTGACTTACTAAAATTCTACTAGTATTTCACTAATGTTAGCTTCCCAAAACGTTTGAATGGAATCGCCATTTTCAGTTGACTATCCATTCGGGAAACAAATGATGATCGCACAGGATATCTAGTACCGTAAAGAATTTGCAGTTGGCAAACAAAGAAACAAATGGTAGGGAGGTGATAAAAACAGAAGAAAGTATATTAAGAATGAGAAGAAATAAAGTACTTTAATACAATAAAATAGGTATGAATTGACTTACTAAAATTCTATTTCACTAATGTTAACTTCACCAAAACGTTTGAACAGAGCCGCCATTTTCAGTCGATTATCTATGCGGGAAACAAATGGCGATCACAAAGCACGTTCTATAGTACCGTAAAGAATTTGCAGTTTGAAATGTTGGCAAAAAAAAAAAAAAAAAAAAAAAAAACAAATGCTAGGGAAATGATAAAGAGAAACGAATACTAGGAAAATAATAAAAATAAGCAACTGCTAGGGAAATGATAAAAGTGTAACGATAAACAGCCACGATTGGTTGAAACACGATCTTTTGTACCGTTTTATTGGTCAAAAGTGGTATGACATACTAAAAGTGTAATAGTCAGTGAAATGTAACCTAAATTTAGGCCTACAATATTGCCTAATTTTATTTTTCACCGAGGTAACTATGCAGGTTCATATGATATGAAGTGGCCACAGATACTGTTTCAAATTATTATTGTTCTTATATTGATTGTAGCGGTACAATCCCTTCAATTCGCCGTTGATTTGTAATGTAGTTCTTGTTTACGAGTTGCCCTACGCTTATGTGATCACAGTGAATTTGGATTATGGTATTCTCTGTCTCATTCTGTTTTTGAATTATGTTTTTTTTTTTTATAAATCTCCAAATAGTGATATGATGTCCAGAAAATATTTTCTGAAATTTAGAGTGGAAACCTTCCATTAAATTATCGATTCTATGACCACCATATTGGACATTTCTATACATTAACATTTTGACTTGTGAACATTTCTCCATATTGGATATTTTGATTAGTGATCTTATTTCATTGGTCGTTTTAGTTGTGGATATTTTTGTAATGGACTTTCTTTATATTGGATATTGTGTTATGGACGAATTAACCTGGAACGGTTAATTTACTGAAATTAGATTTATAAGTGTACTACAATTAAAAAAAAACAATAAAGAAATTCCAAATTATTTGCAGAACTATAAATATAACACTTAGAAAAAAAAAAAGAATATAAAAATGAAGTCTGGATTTGACTTATTCCATTAATAACAAAGTATACGAAATAAACTATCCAGGATTTGATGTAGCAGCAGTAGTAGTACTGTAGTAGTAACAATAGCAGTAGTAGCAATAGTAGTAGTAGTAAGCCACTGGCGTAGCTCAGTCGGCTGAGGCGCTTGTCTCCCGATCCCGAGTTGCGCTCGGGCGTGGGTTGGATTCCCGCTTCGACTGATTACCTAGTTGGGTTTTTCCGAGGTTTTCCCAACCGTAAAGAGAATGTCAGGTAATCTATGGCGAATCCTCGGCAATTATCTCGCAAATACAAGCTCGCTCACCAATCCCATCGACGCTAAATAACCTAGTAGTTGATACAGGTCGTTAAATAACCAACTAAAATGTAGCGGCAGCAGCAGTAGTAGTAGTAGTAGTAGTAGTAGTAGTAGTAGTAGTATTCAGTGTACATGTCCACGACCATCGCAATATGTTAAAGTTTACACATATATACCGAATCTTGAATGAAAAAGTTCAAAAAGTGAACACAGGACATTTATAATGTTAATAATCTCCTTAGCTTTTACTCTTTGCTTTCTGTCGATGCGAATCTCGCATTTATGTCTAAAAGCGTTTTTATTGACGAAATCAAAATAAAACAAAATCTTCTTAACAGAAAATTGTCTTTTCATGTCAATGTTCTCTGAATTTCGCTTCTATTCTACTTATGGTTGAATGAGAAATAGGTGGCCGATTTGGGTGAAGTTCGTTAAGAGGACACGAAAATGTCCATCTTTACAATGTTAATTTATGTCTTACAGATGGAAATTTATTTTCAAAAACAATCGAAGCTTAAAAACTGAAAGCTCGAAGACCACCCAGTTCTGAGGATAGCCCACAGGCTGAAACTAGTCAACAAGGTACCATGACCTAGTATTTAACACGTGAAAACAATAGAAACTTTATATTCCGAACATTATTTTCCTGCGTCCAGCCTTAATGACGGATTATACACTTTCATAGACCTCTAGCCCGCGTTACGAGCGTGCTAAACTAGCCACGGCTATCGACTGGTTACTTGTACAGGATTCGTATCCTATCCTATCCTATCCTATCCTATCCTATCCTATCCTATCCTATCCTACCATATCATATCATATCATATATCATATCATATAATATATCATATCGTATCATAACATTTCATATCATATATCGTATCATATCATATATATCATATATCGTACATCATATCATATCATATCATATCATATCATATCATATCATATCATATCATATCATATCATATCATATCATATCATATCATATCATATCATATCATATCATATCATATCATATATCATATCATATCATATCATATCATGTCATATCATATCATATATCACATCATATCATATCATATCCTGTATCGTATCATATCATATCATATCATATCCTGTATCATATCATATCATATCATATCATATCATATCATATCATATCATATCATATCATATCATATCATATCATATCATATCATATATCGTATCATATCATATCATAATCATATCATATCATATAATACATTTCATATCATATCATATCATCATATCATATCATATATCATATCATATCATATATCGTATCGTATCATATATCATATCATATATCGCATCATATCATATCATATATCATATCATATCATATGATATATATCATCATATCATATCATATCATATCATATCATATCATATCATATCATATCATATCATATCATATCATATCATATCATATCATATCATATCATATCATATCGTATCATGTATCATATCATATATCGTATCGTATCATATATCATATCATATCATATCATGTCATGTCATATATCATATCATATCATATCATATCATATCATATCATATCATATCATATATCATATCATATAATAAATCATATATCATATGTTATATCGTATCATATCATATCATATATCATATCATATAGCATATCATATCATATCATATCATATCATATCATATCATATCATATCATATCATATATCTGTAACACTGGTTTATGAATACGAAAAACATTAGTTCGCTGATCATCCACCGGAAGCCCGCGCTAAGAATGTGTATGAATACGGCCCTGACTTCAAGACAATGTGTAATTATCTCGGATTGAACAATATTCCAGAATATCCCACAATCAGTACTGCAAGATGTGAGTTACAAACACCCTGAAGTCGGAGATATGAAGCCATCATTTTATGGTTATGGATTCGTGAGCCTCTCCCCCCCCCCACCATCTGAGTAATAACGGGCATCCAATATCGTTGTGCGAACACGCCTAACGATTTTCAGCATTATCCAATATCACATCTCGTCAGGAAACCCTAACTACACTGCGAAGTGAACAGCGTCTGCACTATTTGGCTACTAACTATGATCACAATTACACAATTATCTCCAGAAGTAAACTCTTAATCGAATATTAACTGGATGGATATATTGAAGATTTCTTTGTCTCCTATCGGTGTTTGCTTTTACCGATTCTTGGGCTTTTATGACCTACCATTACACACACACACACTAACACACATACACACACACACACACCCCACCCCCACTCTCTCTCTCTCTCTCCAGTTGACACTTTTACCACAGTCTAGTATATACAGTCACGAAGCTAAATATGTAGTAAATATGCATCCACAGATAGTTGCTAACCACTAGGATCGCTAATATCGCCTCATTACAGACAATGCGAAATAGTACCGGCACAGCCTATTGTTCCTAGCACCCTCACAACTCAAGCTTCATGACTGTACAGTATATACTAGACTGTGCTTTTACACAGATAGACAGAGATAGATTAGGTTAGATAATGTAAGATAGAACATAAAAATCATCCAGCTCGATTTATGATTGTGTAGAGAAGCGAAGTTTAATCCTAGGGGCAGTTTCTTATAAATTACATTTTTCTGAAGAGTTTCAAGATCAATGGCAAGACGAACAAATCAGGCCACTGTTCGCTTAACTGATATTAGGATTACTAAAGAAGAGTTATAGTGTTAACATTGTATAAAGCGTAGGTGTGCAGGCACTCTTCTGTCACTGAAAATATATTAAAAAACAAAAACAAACCAGGTGAAAATGGATTAATGCTGTGATTGACTGGTTTACATATTAATTAATTATTCAATATATGGAAAAATACGCAAAAGTTGGACAGACACTGATATACAGGGTGAATCGTAAGTATTTTATTAATTTCAATGGGTTATTCTTTGAGGCAATTAAAACAAAACAATTTAATAACATTTTGATGGTTTTTGCTTCTTTTTCGAGAAAAAAATATAAAACATATGATAGGTGTTTTGGGAAAGTCATTGATTTAATTCCTAGTACGCTCAGTTAGTTTAAGAGAGCAGTGTATTATGATAATAAATTAATGAAAAAATTTTAGGTTTGTCCTTTGAATGTTTGGAAATTTGATCTGAACAAATGTAACTTTTCGTTGTGAAAAGGTACCGGTATTTTAAAATGTTACATTCGTTCGTATCAAATTTCTGCTCATATAAAGGGCAAAACTAAAATTCTTTCAATAATTTCTTATCATAATACACTGCTCTTTTAAATTGACTGAGCATATTGGGAATTCAATCAATGTGTTTCCCAAAACAAGGTATGCAATGTTTCATACAAAAACAATTTTTATCTCGAAAATGTAGCAAAAATGACAAAACTTTATGAAACTTTTTTTTCTAAAATATCTCAAAGAATAACCCCCTGTAATTAATGAAATTACTTACGGTTCACTCTGTAGACTATATTTACAAGAAACAAATGTAGCAGAAATGGATTATTACGAGTATTGTTTTGTTTACATATTAATTAATTAATCTTTGAAGAAACTAAATAGGAGATATTTACAAAAAGAAAAGATATGCAAAATACATGAAATTATTACGGTGACTGACTTTTGTGTTCAGACATTAACCATTGAAGAAATGAACAGTTACAAGATATTTTGATGCTATCACCATTTATTAACAACGAAAAGATACAGAATTAATGGAATTATTGGGAATATCAGTTTATTGCCGAAATGAAGAATTACAAATACAGAATGTTAAGAAAAAAGTATCCAATATTTTAGGAGGTGCTAGTATGCATCAAAACACGAACATATTTTCTGAGGTCTGAACACTTGTTCATAGGAGGTGCTCAATATGACGTCCATTCATGGCAATGCATTCCTCTGCCCTTCGGCGTAAAATTGACCTGGTTGTTCTTGATAACCAAAAGTCTAGGGGATTTAGTTTAGAGGAACGAGCAGGCCAAAGTGTGGGGCCTCACCAATCAATCCAGCGGTCCTGAAATTCAGCTTCAGGTGTTCACGCTCATTGCGGAAAAAATGTGCTGGTGTGCCATCATGCATGAACCACATCTGTAGTCTTTGCTGACATTGCACATACTCCTGCATGGTAGGCAATACATTAATTAGAAAATCCTGATAACGAGCCCCAGTTAATCTCTGTGGTAGCACGTATGACCCTTAATCTATCGCCAAGAACGCCTGCCCATACGTTGATTGAGAATCGGTGCTGATGCTTTGTTTCTTCAACTACATGGGAATTTTCATCATTATGACGACATACAACGTGCCTGTTTCGTTCAGCGGGTTCTTTATTTAAAAAAGTCAATAAATTAACTCAAACA
The DNA here is from genome assembly GCF_040183065.1 of Periplaneta americana. Taxonomy (NCBI): domain Eukaryota; kingdom Metazoa; phylum Arthropoda; class Insecta; order Blattodea; family Blattidae; genus Periplaneta; species Periplaneta americana. Next base: position 148,244,002 of record NC_091121.1, on the reverse strand, counting down.
CTTTCAAATAAATTACTATTTTGTATTATGTTGCGAAATAACGTAAAATCTTGCATTTATTTTTAGACAAATAGGATTTAAATTGTAGATTACAATTAAACGAGCTTCTTACAATAATTTCCTCGTCGTATAAGAAATGTACACAGCTGAACAATCTCGTAGACAAATATACAGATAGGACAAAAAGACGGAGAGGAAGAGAGACAGAAATATACAAAGTCCGTGAGACAGAAAGATAAACAGATAGACGAATAATAATAAATAAAGAATCCACTGCAAGAATGATGGATGTCACTTTGTCGAAAATGAACCAAAACTGTCAATGCATAGATTAAGACATATAGAATGTACATAGAGAGTTATATGGCATTAACACTGATACTAAGTTATTGTCCAGTAATGATCGGAAAATCACAGTTAAGATTTGAGCACTAAGCATTTCAAACTTTCAACTGCTTCTCCTGAAAAATGTATTCCAAATGACATCCATCATTCTTGCAGTGGACTCTTCAAATCTGTTCGGAGCTAGTTTTCGTTATCAGGCTATGTTACATAGTAGAATTTTAAGATTCAATGGTTTTAATTGGCTTTTCGAGGGCTGAATCCGAGACCGGTCCATATATTTATGCATACTTTGGCCCATTGTGCGCCCAATATATGGGATGACATCCAAAGTCCACAGGTGGAATTCTGAATTCGACGCTGACAGGTGAGCCATCCTACCGTAGCTCCTGGTAGAGTCAGGTCTCATTCGCAAACGGGTAGCCTGATAAGCTCCTGCGGCCCGGAGCCCCAAGTCTTTCCTGTATCAACATCTTGAATTCTACGCCGACTGGTGGACCATTCTGCCTCAGCCCCTGAAAGACCCAGGTCCAATCCGCAGACGAGTGGCCCGGGGCTCAAACCCGTATTCCCCCCCCCCCCCAAAGAATTTATTTCGGTCTATTTTTACATTGCAGATGATAGATGAAATGAGGGGCTAGTTGAAATTGTTGGTGGAATGACAAAAGAAAACAGGAGTATGGCGAGAAGAACCTATCCAACATTTGCTTCGTCTAACATAATTTTCACCACAAGCTGCCAGGGATAGAACCCGGGCCGGCTGGATGGAAAATCAGCGCGACAGTGTTGAGCCACAGACTCGGTTTAAGATTCCTTGTAATGATTCCTAAGTTTTTAATTTTAGTCTAATTGGGTTAAACCTTGTTACTAGTTCCCATTTAACCCTTGCTCCTAAGCGTTCTGACTTTCTAAATGAGGTCACAGTGATTGTATGTGAAATAAACAAATGTTTTTGCTGCCGATTGTTTCAATCTATATATCAGCCAACCATTATCAGCTGTTCGGGAGTCATGTAGTCTTACATACAGGATAAATCGCAAGAAATGTCATTAATTTCAGGCCTTATTCTTTGAGATATTTCAAAGAAAAAAAGTCAATACAATTTTGCTTCCTTTCCGAGATAAAAATTGTTTTATATCAAACATTTCATAGCGTGTTTTGGGAAAGCCATTGATTAAATTTCCAACATAATCAGTGAATTTAAGAGAGTAGTGCACTATGATAATAAATGATTGAAAGAATTTTAGTTTTGTCCAATAAATGTGTAGAAATTTGATTCGAAAAAATGTAACATTGAAAAATTCCTTTTCAGAACGAAAATTTACATTTGTTCGGATCAAATTTCTGCACATTTAAAGGACAAAAATAAAGTTCTTTCAATCATTTATTGTCACAATACACTGCTCTCTTAAATTGAATGTGTACATTGGGAATTAAATCAATTGCTTTCTCAAAATATCCTAAGAAATGTTTCTTATAAAACAATTTTTATCTCGAAAAGAAACGAAAACCAGCAAAATTGTATTCGATTTTTCTGTTTGAAATATCTCAAAGAATAACCCCCTGAAATTAATGACATTACTTATGGTTCATGCTGTATATCTCACGTCGAGGTATTTGTTTTGCTTGCTTTTCAAGAGCCGGACACGTGACGGAGGCTTGCATTTAAGGAAGTAGGCTTACATCGACCATTGTGATTCCTATATGATGCGATGTCCAAATTCGACAGATGATCTGGGTAGTATTCATGAATCCGATGTTGACAGGTGGGTCACCCTGCCTCAGTCCTAATAGATCCAAGTCTCATTCTCAGATGAATACCTGATAAGCTGGAAAGTGATTTGTTGGTTTATAACGGATTTTTATTTTGTCAAGAAAACTTTAGTGTGGTTCTAAGTGTTATGTTATTCTTGAATTTACCAATATCGTATTACTGTCGTTGTGTTAGTGCTGTGTATCTAGGAAATGTGACGTGATAGAAAGAAACTGATTTTTCCGCTGAATTCAGCACCCCAAAAGTATATAAATTCACCCATTTACACACCAGATACACGAAAAAATTTCAATTTGACGCTTCTTCTCGTCCTCTCGCGGTATCTTCGTAATTTTTTCAACAAGATACATCATTTTCGCATTAGTATGATGAAGAAACTTCTCAATTTCTAGTTTTGTTTTCAGTTTTACTCAGTTTTTCAAATCAAACTTGGGACACACTTCAGATTGTGAGTATGAGGTACAGCTGAATACAACCTCGGCACGATCACATCTCTATCATTTATCGCCACCTAAGCTAAATTTTCTTTTGTTAAATAATGATCCTCTGTTTCTTTGCACGCTGTATACATTTTCCTGTTCCCGAAAAGGAATTCGCGTTAAGAAAGTTGTCGACTATAGAAAGCTCAACCAACGTATTCATGCTTCATATGCGATCCACCACTTTGTCTGGCATTCATTCTGCTTGCATCGGTTCGCTGGTGCTAAGATCTTACGTCTCCCGACCTTAATATGCATCATCAAACTTCGCTTAAGGAATCAGAGAAATCTTACTTCGTTCGCGACTGATTGGAATTCGTAAGAGTTTTGTTGTGTTCCTTTTTGGCATTGCGACTGGAGCAAAAGCTGTGACTAGGCCTTGTCGATAAGGTTTATTCCGACATTAAATTCAAGTATGTGTAGAACTATTTAGATAATGTAATGATATTTTTTCTATCTCGCAGTAACACATGTTCCACCTTCATGAAATCTTTTAGCGTTTGGAGGAGACAGGTCTTACTTTTGAGTCGTCACAGTTCTTGTTTTCAATTATAATGTGTCTTTTTTTTTTAGGACGTAAAATTTCGCCAGATGATTTTTCTATAGACCCCAACTGAATCTCTTTTATACGTGATTACCCGTGATTGCGTACTGACAAATAGCGCTCTTAATAGTTACGGTTAATTTCTTCAACACATTTATTCTTAAACTGATTGATCTCGCTATCGATTTATACTTGCGGGAAAAGTGAGTCAGGTTCCTTTGGGGGTCACGAACGAATAGCTCTCTTTGAAGATACTAAGCTTGCAATTTTGAATTCTCTATGTTGGTTGTTGTCGATGTTAATCGGTGATTTATTTTGCAAACCTACGCATAATCTTTACCGTTGTTTTTTTACTCTGGCATAAAAGTAGCGGCTAGCATTTTATATCATTTGCTTAAACGCATGTCCATTCGTTGTTTTATCAAAAACCATGGCCTGGTACTTCAGAAGTAGTTTTGATTTGATAATTTCAGGCTTGCATACCTTCATGGTATTTCTATAAGTAATTAACACTAACTTTATGGCATGGCACCTCAAGAAATTTGCAACTCTGATTCGCTAATTTGAAAATTTGAGTAAATGCCACTGCATTACACTAATCTTATGAAGAATTCTGCAGCACCGATTCTCTAATTTTAAAACTCGCTCAGGCGTAATGTTAGCAGCAGGGAAATATTGTTACTTTTGTGCGTTCATGAATCTTGAGTCCAGTTACATATCATAGACTCTATTTCAATGTCAACTAAAGAATGTGAATGAGCATTACTATAATGAACGATATTTGTACTCTTCTAGTAAAAGAATTTCCAGGCTTTTGTTCCTAAAAAGTGCTGGGCCACCGGCGTTTAATTTCTTGCCTTATATGCAATTGTGGCTGCGAACTGGAAGGTGGTCTGTATGACGAAGAAGTAACTTTGGAAAAAGAGTGCAGTACGAGTCCATACAGAGTCTAGTCTGGCAAAGGAGATTTCAATAGTATCCCCTAAAATTTGTTTCCAACTACATTAGCCTACTGGTTCATGGCAAAAGGTTATCACTGTATACTGGAAAAATAATTTATAAATTGCTAAAAAGTTTCAGATCGTCCATTGGCTTTTTAAGGCCGATCAGTATATCATGTACTTTTGGCTTCTGTAATATTTTTTTTATTTTATTGGGTTATTTTACGACGCTGTATCAACATCACAGGTTATTTAGCGTCTGAATGAAATGAAGGTGATAATGCCGGTGAAATGAGTCCGGGGTCCAGCACCGAAAGTTACCCAGCATTTGCTCGTATTGGGTTGAGGGAAAAACCCGGAAAAAACTCAACCAGGTAACTTGCCCCGACCGGGATTCGAACCCGGGCCACCTGGTTTCGCGGCCAGACGCGATGACCGTTATCTCCACAGGTGTGGACGCTTCTGTAATATAATAATAATAATACAAAATATTATTATTATTATTATTATTATTATTATTATTATTATTATTATTATTATTCGCTCTTATACAAAACAGAATAAACAATTAAGCTTCATTCATTAGAAATTATGAAATTATTAATATTACCATTACTATTATTATTATTATTATTATTATTATTATTATCATCATCATCATTAATATTTATGCAACCAGGTCAAACGCATATTTCTCTCCTACTTTCCACTAACATTAATAATCGACAGAAATCCGTAGTTATTTGGTTTCTGGAGAAGTAATTGGTCACTCTGCAATCAAAATCGCAACTTTCCAGCTCCCACACACGTAGAGGCAGAATTTCTATTCTCCATGTCAACAACCTCTGGGGGTTTCGCCCACTCTCTGTGGATGAGCCACAAATTTATTTTGTATAAACTAGTCTGACAACGTCAGACTTTCAGAGAAGACTGACAGGCCTATCGCCATAACATGTCACGCTGGTAAATATTACATTTTGGATTAGCCCCCAAAACTGACTCCCCTGATTTCATTCAATACAGCACTATTTCCCCAAAAATCCTTATCGTAGCTTTTGTCGGACAAAAAAGTAAAGTTTTTGGCCTCTGTACTACTCGTACGTAGATGTTTCTTTACTTAAGGTAAGTAACGCACTAAATGCACTATGTAAGACAAAGAGTCAGGTGTGGAGAAAACCGCGAAATTCGTCGAGACGCCAGACGATAAAAATGTTCCTTTTTTAATTTATAAAGTGAATAAAGACAAAAGCCACCGGCGTGGCTCGGTCGGTTAAGGCGCTTGTCTGCCAGTCTGAAGTTGCGTTCGGGCGGTGGTCCGATCTCCGCTTGGGCTGATTACCTGGTTGGGTTTTTTTCCGAGGTTTTCCCCAACCGTAAGGTAAATGCTAGGTAATCTATGGCGAAACCTCGGCCACATCTCGCCAAATACCATCTCGCTATCACCAATCTCATCGACGCTAAATAACCTCGTAGTTGATACAGCGTCGTTAAATAACCAACTAAAAAAATAAAGACAAAAATACATATTCACGCCTGTCATTACTCCGTTCTCAAATTACGGTATCAGATGACACCAGGATAAAAGGTTCAGAAGACCTCTGATATAAAAGTGTGGAAACATATAGGGCCATATTCATAGATATTCTTAGCGCTGGCTTCCGGTGGATGATCAGCGAACTAGCGTTTTTCGTATTCATAAACCAGTGTTAGCGATATCATATGATATGAATCCTGTACAAGTAACCAGTCGATAGTCGGGGCTAGTTTAGCACGTTCGTAGAGCGGGCTAGCGAAATGTCTATGAAAAGCACCCTCAGATTCTAAACTTCGCTGGCCCATAGCCAGAAATTTCGCACATCCAGTAAAATAGTGTCGTAACTCGAAAATTGTAATTTTTAAAGATGTGCTAGTTCCTAATAAAATACTGTTGTAAAAATATTTTAATAAATAGGTACCAAAACCTTTGATAAGTTACTATTTTATTATTATAATTTCATACCTCCAACTAGTAAAACAGTGTTGGAAATAATTTACGAAAGTAATCAAAATACACAAACCATAAGGGAAAACACGGGCCTTCTCTTCCACACCACCAGAAATACAAATACAATAATAGAAATAAACAGAAAAATCACAGTATAAACAAAGTAAAGCGACATAAAAATATACACATTTTGCAGTCACACAAACTTTAGATAAGTGATTAAGTATTGCAATTAATTATAATCTTAACTAATTAACGAACATAAACAAGAAACTTGCAATTTTAATTTAGAGTAAAAAAACAAAAACAAAAACAAAAAAAAACAAATCAACACTTCTAGCAATACCTAAAAACCATGAAATAAGACAAAATTTTCCAATTTAATTTTGATTGTGATAAAGTCCAGCAGTCCCTGACGTCATTATATAACGAATTCCAGAGGCGAGGCATTTCTACAGTGTAGGAGGATGAGTATAAAGACGTTCTGTGATAAGGGATAGAAAGAAGTGCTTGATGCCGGTTTCGAAGAATTGTAAGAAACTGAAAGCGAGATAGATAATTCGGAGTAGAAATATGCATGATTCTAAATAGAAGAGACAGTGAATGTATTGTTCTTCGTTCCTTCAGACGTACCCATGAAAGTAACTGGAGGCAAGGCGATGATCAAATTTACGAGTATTGCAGATGAATCGCATGGACACGTTGTAGTCTCTCAGCAAAGAGTGAACTTATATTCATCAGCAAGGAATCGCAATAATCAAAATGGGGCATTGCAAGCGTCTGAATAAGATTCTTTTTTAGACTAAGTCCCACACCCGTGATCTAATTTGATCATCATCAACTCGCTTGTTTAACTTTGATCGAGATTGATACTCCGCAAATTGGCGTTGAAGATGGTCAAGTGCCAAATAACCATGGTCAAATTTTAATCGAGAATGGTGTACACGGGCATAAGTGGTAGAAATTCTTTCATATGAATATGTCTCATTTCGATGTATATTTTGTTATTCTGACAGTGAAAAATTAGAGAAGAGAAAACGATTATGATTTAAAAAATATTCAGATATAAATACTGTATGTGATTTTTTAAAGTTCAATGGAGGAGTTAAAACCAGGTATCCTCTCCTTGCGTACGACCCTGGTAGAAAGGCACGGCCGTGGTTTTTAGAAATTAAAGTTCGTTTTGTCATAAAAGCGAGCAAAATGCTATAAAAATGTTTCACTGTTTAAACAATACTATATACTGTAGGCATATATCAAAAGGAAGGCATTAACTTGTAAAACTTAATTCTGAGAGTAGACATTTTACCATCTAAGTGGGCATGAAGAAAAAATGAAGTAAGAAATCAATAGCTGCAAGGAAAAGAGTGGACTGTGGACTGTAATCATGTGATTGACGTCGATGACAGATATTGCAGTGCGTCAATTGTGCAACAATGATCTATCTCAAAGTTCAGGCTGCGAGCTACCAATGAATGCGCAACTGGTTCTAGGCCTAAAAAGGTATTGCATATTGACTCCATATTTCGAAGACACGTGTTTTCTCCTAAACTAGTCAAAGTTCTCAAAATTATTTTTAAAAGAAAATTTGCAATTATGGAAGGTATCAGGAGAGTGTCTGAGGAGGTCGCCAGATATAGTTAAAATTTTGGCCATCTCAGATGCAATGGAATTGAGGTGTTATTATTTTTGGGATCCGGAATTTTCGTCACCTAGTGATTTCGTCACATATTACATTTTGTCACTGCAACAGTTTGTCATCGATTCACTTTTGTCACCAAATCACTTTTGTCACCAATTTAATTTCCTCATCACTATTCGCCTCCACAATTTTCCCACCTTTGTGTCGCTGCCCTTGATGATACCTATATAAAATGTTACAGATGAGCTAACCTCAATCTTCGAATGCTTTCAGGATAATTATGTCATGGGTCGTAGACGTGGCAGAGGTAGACAACAGCCCATGTTCCCTCCAAATACATGGAATTGTTACATTCGTACCAGGGAAAACCTGCCCAGAATAAATGTTTGCGAAGCTTGGCATAGACGTCTCAATGCTTTAATGGACAAAGCACATCCCTCCTTTTACCATGTCCTTCAGTTGCTATAGAAGAGGACTACAAGGATACATCAGGGCATTGAGAAATTAGAAGCAGGTCAGTCTCCACCCAGAAAAAAAGAAGAAATACACGTCTTTAGATAACAGAATTGCACCAGTTGTCGATAGGTATGAAGCCTATAGAACAGAAGATAACATCCTTAGTTACCTACGTACCATAGGTCACAATTTCAGTGAAAAATGTGGTTGAAATTCCATAAAAATAGGATGAGTGTATGCAACTTCAAAATCCATATATTATTATGATGTACCGACGTACATATGATATTTCCGCGCAGAAATTCTGCGTCATCATGTGATGAAAGATGAGTGGAACAGAGAAAAATTCTCCCCGGCACCGACCAGTTAGTCACTCATAACGAGTGCACCTCTGCACATGTATGGACTTTGTGCCACTGTCATACATCTATGGCGCAGTGCATTGAGGGTAGGCCACTAGAGGGAATCCAAGAGGTGGAACTTAAACTGAGAGGATTCAATTCGACATCGGGATGGGAATCCGGTGTGGCTTAGTGGCTAGAGCGTCAGCACGTAGAACTAAAAACCCGGGTTCAAATTCCGGTGCCGGAGAGAATTTTTCTCTGTTCCACTCATCTTTCTTCAAAATCCATGTTAATATAGAGCATTAAAATAATTATACAGTGATGGTTTTGGACTCAAAATTAAAACAGCCTAAATGTAATTTTCTGCAGTATAAAAATGATGACAAAATGTATATGATGACGAAATATCTTCGGTGACAAAAAATCATGATGGCAAAATGTATTTTATGACCAAAAACTAATGAAGAAAATAGGTAACAAACTATAATGGTGACGAAATTTCCGATTATGAAATGCCCTAGATCCATTATTTCTATGCCAGGTTCTGTGATTAAAAAAATAGGAAGTAATATGTACTACGACTACGTTTTTCATCGGAAAAAGGCAATCGCCGACAATACTGCTATTCTTTTTAATATTTGTACACTCGTGTAAGACTTCGAAAGTAGTAACACAGGAGGTAACACTTAAAACAAAACACTTCGTCTTCACTCCCTGAACCATCTTCATAATTCACAGCTCCCCTGCCATCCTATTCTGATCATTCATTACTTTAAACGGGCGTGCAAGTGGGTATCATAGGTCTACATGTTTCCTGAAGTTCAGTAAGAGCCCGGTGCTACAAATAACTTCCGGTTGTTGATGGAGAAGAAAGCTGAGAGAGTCATCTTCGAGTGCGATAGAGTGCACAGCACTGTTTGGGTCCCACTGGGTACAGACTATCCATCCCAATGGTGCAGCTTCAGCCTCGGGGGATTAATCCAGACCCAAGAGAACGATCCATAGTATACTGAATTAATCTCACAGTGGGAATGCCTCGCAGGGTCGAGTGACTGGGAGGCGGCCTGAAACACACTTCCGTTGACATCTTCACCTCACGAGAGAAATAAGGGAACGCGCGAGAAATTCCTGAGGAAATAGGGCAAAATTCGCCTTTAGTACGAATAATTATGGCTAAAGGTGAACCGCTGTCGTGTTTTTTCCCCCCATGATCGTGATATTGGTCCAAGATAAATTATAATTATTCATTTTTTTCTTGGTAAGAGCCGAGATACCGGGATGGAGTCTCGTGAGCGCCTTCTACAGCTAGAAGCATTGGCGAGAGTAGAACCAAAACAAATTAAGCTAAGCGTGAAGTCATATATTCATAATTACCTAACTAGAAAATAAAGTTAAATGACATTAACGGTCAAACTAAATGTTTTGGTACGATCATTTCATAAATAATGCACATGTTGACGGAACTGTGAAGTGGATAACGCAACACCAAAAATTGCAATTTAAATATTCAAACCTCTGTAAATAGGAGAAACATAATGAGCACTCGATGATTTTTTGGATGAAAAATATATATTACGAAACAAAAAGTATCTAGAATCTAGATGAGTTTTACTTATTGTAGTTTGTTCTGATTTTAGACCAACTTTGCTCGTAAGTTTTCCCGAGGATCTTAATGTACCGTATTTTTTTTTTTGGTGCATTAGTTCTTCGGTGCCTGCAGTACCTTCACATGTTTCACATGAGTCGAAGGCCTTGATGTAGTCCACGAAAGCAGTATATACATAGTAAAGTTGTATTCATGTTCGTTTTCCATAACCTGATTCAAAGTTGATTGTTCGATTGTGCTATACAGGGTGGACCGCTCGAATGTACCTATTTTCAATTGTATGTGACTGGTAAACGGTTGAAGATAGAAACCTACAGTAACGTTTATATGAAAGTAAAACTCAAGAAGTTTCGATATGCACATCACCATATCTCTACGTGAGCTCCAGCTGTCACTGTGACGATATCGAGGCGATGAACGATTTCTTGCCAAGCACGTTGGAGCATGTCTTCTGGAATGCTCTCAATAGCCTCTGTGATGCGCTCCCGAAGATCACGAAGGTCTCTGACTGGGGTGGCGTATAGTTTATCTTTGACGTAGCCCCAGAGAAAGAAATCGTATTGGCGAATTCCACTCGTTTGGGTTTGTCATCCGGCTCCAGACGTTGCATTAACTGCACTTTGTATGCGTACAGTTTGATACGTTTGTGGACAATACGTTACAATGTTGAAATTGGTACATGAAGTTCCCGCAAATCTCTTCTTAATTACTTTCGCGGGCTTCGCTCATACGCGGCTTGAACATTTGCAACCATTTCGTCGGATGTTTTACGACCACCACCATGCTTCTTCAACACCGATCCTGTAGCTAAAAATGTATAGTGCCACTTCTTAATGCTTTTAGCAGTTGGAGCATCATGGTTAAACACTCGCCGATACTTTCTTTGAACTCTAACAATTGATATAAACTCCGCATACCACAACACAGTTTGCGCTTTCATCTGCGGTGTCGTCATTTTGACAATTGATACAATCTACGAAAAGAAACTGTGTCTGCGCACCATCTATCGTTAGGATTCGAAACTTGTTAAGTTTTCTTTTCATATAAACGTTACCGTGAGATTCTATCTTCCACTGTTCATCAGCCACATACAATTGAAATTAGGTACATTCGAGAGGTCCATTCTGTATATTAATCGGATTTGTGCTTTTCACGTAGGGAACGGTTTATATAGACTTGCCATAAGACTTACAGGTCTATAGTTGTCCAAATCATCTTTTGGCCTTTTTGTGGAGCAGTATAATTGTGTTTGTCGCCCACTGGTGCGGTTAAAATTCAAAATATATTTACGGACGATTATCACATATTGAATTCGCAACTCAGGATATCGATATGCGGCTGGCAATCACTGAAACTGCACGCTTACGCTCTTCTGCCCTTTATATCGGCATAGTCTATACTGTGATAAGAATTCAAATAAAGCGCTGTAACCACATAGAGTTTATAATGTTTTGTTTCTTTTCTTCCGTTAAGTATTTTTCGTAGTCATATATTTCTTTTAGTTGGTTATTTAACGACGCTAGTCCGTTATTTAGCGTCGATGGGATTGGTGATAGCGAGATTGTATTTGGCGAGATGAGGCCGAGGATTCGCCATAGATTATTTGACATTCGCCTTACGGAAAACTTCGGAAAACCCCCAACGAGATAATCAGTCCAGGTGTTTAAGATCCTTGTTGCCGTTATGGGATTTCATAAGCTGTTCTTATTGTTATACTTAACTATGGTTCGACCACACGCAGAAACGCTGCACAAATAACATCGTTTACGAAAAATACAGCGGTGTGGTAATGGCGATTCCTCACATTTTTATACGTCGAAAGAATGCCCAAAATTTAATGAAAAATACATAGAAACTTGGATCCAAGAAAACTTACGCTATATTTTCTCGAGAAGCGTAAATATAATATTACTCGTATTACTATAAGAATAACAATAAACTGCGTGTTGAGTTTAACTATTTAAGACACTGATGCAACTAAATAGATGCGAGCTGTTGGAAGGATATCTCTCAGAAAAGTTGGAACTTCCATTCAAACGCATGTTGACACAGTCACTCAAGATATCAAGTCAAATGATAGCCGACGACGTTTCGATATCAAGCTATTTACATCTAAGACCTGCGTCGACGTCACAGACAAGCGATTAAGGCTTGAGATAGAGCTGTGACTTCGAACAAGTCGATCAGAAGACAAATCTCGTTTTAAATCTGAAGGACGGACGTCGAAAAAAATATGAAGCCACATATCCCAAATGTAAACAATAAAAGAAGCTGTAGATTTACATGCGTGAAAGAAAATTATTCTAGTGTAGCTTCACTGAATTAAGTGATCGTATTTTTTACTGATATAATACAGTTGTCTTAAATCCTAAATAACTACGAATTCAGCTAAATTTGTTTAAAAGTAGAGTGATCCAAGTTTTGGATATCATTACATCAATAACATTTGTAAATGAGAATACAAAGTTAGAATACTAATGTAGTTTTATAAACAGGCAGTGAAATTTGTTGCCCAATGAAACAGGTTTGCTGTTCCTTTACTATAGGTACGGTTTTGTTTACTTGTGCGTGAGCAAAGTCATAGTCAGCGGTAGAGAGGGATAGTTACATGATATCATCAATGTTCGCATGACCTGAAGTGTAGAATGAATATATTAATTTCTTGTAATGTAGGGAATCAGTAGACAAATTAATTAACCATTTCAGTTTGAAGTTAAGACTGAAATATAAGAAAAATTTAAGCATGTCAGTAAACTAGTGATGAAGAAAATTTAGAAGTGCGAGTTACACGATTCATATTCTTTGTTCGTAAATTTAAATTAATTCTTCAACCCAACAAATATTATATAAATAAATATTGATAATGCTAATGCACTCACAGAAAGGGTTAAAACAATAGGTTACTTCAAGGATATAAAAACTACTGATTGCAGATTGCAGTGTAGCATTTGTCACTTTTAAAGAAACAGTTTTGAAACAATCATCCAACACTTCCGATGTTAAAGTTGACGTGTTTGAGGCATTACAAGCTCTCATGTTCAATTACCCTGAATTTACACTTGCTGTGTTAAAATGTGTCTGGGTTTCTTGTGCATCTGTTGAGCTGAAAGGTTTTTCTCAAGGTATAACTTATGTAGTGCTCGGGAAAAACGGCACAAATCAAAAATGTTAATTTTACGGAAGAAGGAAAAAAACTGTCTTCACACTGGTTTATGTAGATTTGATTTTCTTCTGTATGAATTATTCCAATGGGAGAAATACAGGGACATCATTTTATTTTTACTTAAATTTTTATTGTACCTGCATTTTTAATGTACTTCACTCCCACTCCTTCTACTAATGAAGTTCATCCGTCCTTCACACAGACCCAAGGCCACATATACAGTCATAGTCGCCTTACGGTCATTGTAAACAGTACTGAGTTAGTGAGTATAGTACGTTCCAGAAATATGTTCGCGTTTTCCAGTGATGAAAGAGCTTTCAATATTGAATCATATTTTCGCACAGGTACTGTCGTCCATTTGTCTACGTCGCATGCCGGTTTCCCCCACCCGCTTGTGCTCGCTGTAAAGTTTATTGGCTGGGCTATCTTAGCTCTTTTTTGAAAACATTATTTTCTGTTAGGAATTGGACGTCTACGTAATATTATACACCTGTTTAAAATAACTTATATAGTAGGGCCTCGTTAAGTAATTAACTGTCATGTGATTTCTCTCCCCCCTTTCTACGACCCTGCGACAAAACCACTTGGACGGACAGTAGATAGCATGTCTGAGTAATTTTATCTTTTCGGATCGGGCAGAAGTGAAGATTGAATTTACAGTACGTAAGGCACTCTTTTATAGAGTAGGTACAGAATTATTTCAACATGAGTTACTAATACGAAAGACGAAACTGGTAATTGAGATTAGGTGCAATAGTCAATAATACGATAATATGCACAAAAGAACTGAAGTCTGTATCGAAATGAACGGCCACCATTTTCAACAATGTGTTTGAATATCCATATTATGATTATGTTTCAATTTAACTTCATTGTCTATAGTGTACGCTAATGTGCTGTAAACAGTATAATATACACTGCATAATGAATATGTCCGTATGGACAGCTCAGTTCGTGAGTAAAAACACTCATTGTTAATATTGTACTGTATCTTAATTAAATAAAAACCTAATGAAAACTGTCAAACTCAAAAGCGTGGTATTTCCTACTTTACGTAAATGGATGAAGTACTTTTCTTTCCTCCTATACATAGTAAAGTGATTTGTTTGTATTTTACGCCAGTATCATCGAACTCCAGTCGTGGAAGGGGGTAGCAAACTGTGTTTCCGGTTCTCAACCGTTGATCCAAAGGTATAGCCAGGTTAATATTAGAAATGTTAGTAAAAATAAAATGATATCCCTGTACTTATGTCTCTTTTCCCAAGCGAGCAGATGTTCCGTAAGTTGTCAATAAACTAATAAAAATTTTTCGTGGAAATTGACTTATATTACTTTTCCCAAACAGTGCAGAAAGCTATGCAAATCTCATGGCATTCAGTCAGCTTACAAAAACATAATCGATGAATATTTTACAGCTTTTTCTTCCATGTCACTAATGTTACACATATTTTCTACGGATGTTTCAGATGGTTTAATGTCTTTCATTATTCCAGTTTCAAAACAACTGTGACATTTGTAAATCAAAATATTAACTTGAACCGTAACAAATAAATTGTTATTAACCAATACTACTAAAAATAACCGGCAGAAAGAATAATTGTACAGTGTAAAAAGTTTCTTGATTCTGAAACTCTGGAATGAACAGTGAAGACTCTCAAAATATTTCAACTGAAAAACATATCTACATTAACAGCTGATTTCTCTGTGAATAAGTGCTGAAAATTTTAGAGAAACAAAACAGTACCTATTACCAGCCAAGACCACATAGATTCAATGACCATAAAATTTGTGAAATATTTTCCTTCTGAAAATAAAACATTATAATATTTAAATTGACTCTCACTTTGAGAGAGGAACAGAGATTAAGGGTGTTTGAGAATAAGGTTCTTAGGAAAATATTTGGGGCTAAGAGGGATGAAGTTACAGGAGAATGGAGAAAGTTACACAACGCAGAGCTGCACGCATTGTATTCTTCACCTGACATAATTAGGAACATAAAATCCAGGCGTTTGAGATGGGCAGGACATGTAGCACGTATGGGCGAATCCAGAAATGCATATAGAGTGTTAGTTGGGAGGCCGGAGGGGAAAAGACCTTTGGGGAGGCCGAGACGTAGGTGGGAAGATAATATTAAAATGGATTTGAGGGAGGTGGGATATGAAGTTAGAGACTGGATTAATCTTGCTCAGGATAGGGACCAATGGCGGGCTTATGTGAGGGCGACAATGAACCTCCGGGTTCCTTAAAAGCCAGTAAGTAAGTAAGTAAGTAAGTAAGTAAGTAAGTAAGTAAGTAAGTAAGTAAGTAAGTAAGTAAGTAAGTAAGTAAGTAAGTAAGTAAGTAATATTTAAATTACAACCTTATCTATGTCTTACATTAAAAAGACATTTTAATTGGAATTCCCTGTTTGCCCGAAATGGGTGATCTAGTATTTTAAAAGATTTCAACATTTCGCTTTTCCTGTTCGTATGAACCAACAATTGAAGCGGTGAGATCAATAACCATTCAAGTCCATTTACACAAGGTACGAGAAAAATGCAAAAAACTTTTTTTTATTTCTTACCTAATTATTGTTTTTTGCATGTAATATTTATGATTGTTCTAGAGATCAAGACGAAGTAGTATATCAACTTTTAAAGTCGTAACACTTGTGGAAATATCCAAAATTTAATTTAAAATTTGCAAAAAATGAATAGCCAGAATTGGTCTTGAATGGTTATTGATCTCACCGCTTCAATTGCCGGAATTGTCTATTGGTGTAATCAGCTTAAAAATACAGGAGAAACACGGATATTACAATTACCACTCCCGGTTTCACATTTCCATTAGGAATCGAACCTAGGTCCACTGGAATTGTCGCTGGGAACAGTACCACTTAAAGTACGGTGGAAATAATGGTTTCACCTTAAAAAGAAAACAGTTCAGACACAGTAACTTTTAAGGTGATCATTAAATTAATTTGATTACCAACAGTAATAGTTGTATTCTGTTTAACTAATTGTATGTGACGTAAAATGAGAAACTTAACATTAACGAACAAATCAATTTTAAACTCATTCCTGAAGGAACGACCAACCGTTCTCAATATTAGACAAGGTTCTCCCATGGTTTGTCGGGAACTAATTTTGCTAAGCGTTCAAATATTATGGCCCATTTCCATCGCCTCCGATGTTGATAGGAGGGTGGGGGAAGAGAGAGTACTTCCACCAGGTGGCACTGTTCACAAAGGAGAAAACCAGCCATATATAATGCCCCTAACTTTTGAGTACTACCTACCTAGCCGATAAAAATGGAAACATGTGACGCCAGAAACTATAGAAATATTCTTCACTTCTCTGAAAATATTTACGCGTACTGGTAATGTTATAGCTACGAAATGTAATTGGAAAGCTTTATTATACATTAGAGTGAAGCAGTGTTCGCCCACAGAACTACTATCGTAATTGTTATTGCTCATTTAATTAGAAACGGAATGTCACAGAAGAGAAGCTTAGAATTGTCGGAAAGCGTAAAGCGCTGGAGGTGCAATACAGAATTCAACAGTTTCAAGAAGAAATTATGTCTGTCGACACAAAACATTATGGTAGAAAATTAATTGAGGGGTTCGGGAGTAAAACATGGTAAGTGACGTTTTACTGTTTTGAAGTTATTAGGTAGGCAAACATTTATACATGCAACAGTTTTGTATAGTTACAAGAAAAGTGAGGAATTTAAGATACCATATTATACGTTACATATCTCATTTTTGACCAAAATGTCAGTTACCATGTTTTACGCCCGAGCCTCTCAATTTTCAAATAATTTAGATATATTTTGGTCGTTCTCTTTTAAATGCTGCCTATGGCAATCTATTGAATCAACCTATGATGCCATCTGATAACATGAGGTTGCGTGTTGACGGTGACCAAAATGTGGCATGAGTAGCGCAAGATTGATCAGTAAAACAGATGCCCACAAGCACAGATGTGCCTGTAGTATGCATAAACGTAACTGTTGAACTATTTATTTGTACTCATAAAACTTTAGTGCGTTTCCCATTCAGAATATCATAGAGAACGGTGTTCTTTTACTAGAATCATAGAAAACAAAAAGTGAGTTCTATTTGCTCGCTTGCAATACTTTCAACTAAACGTTAATTCTGGAGGAGGAGAGACTTCACTGAAAAGCCCTATATTTATGATGTTCACAAGATGGATCCAAAACAAATAATTGAATAATAAAGTCCCACCAGAACTAACAAAAGTATTGCTCTCAGCATAATGAAACATGACAAGTTTTTAATTTAGTGGAGAAGAGGTGAGACGTTTCTAGACTCTACACGACGATGGAGTCCAGAGGCAATGCCGGAGTTTTTAATTTGCACAAACATTTCATCTCGGAATTCGGAGTAAAAAAAGAGTTCTATAGAAACGAAGTCGTCGACGAAAGGTAAAATCATGTGTCAGTAGTTGTCTAATATTGTCCAACAACTGTTGATGATTAATATTAACATTATATTAATAAAAGAGTTCTAGAATTCTAATTGCTAATGTTCAAGCTATTATAACATTGAAGAAAGAATTAAACATTTGCATTACCTTGTTCCTATAAGAAAAAGACTTCGTTTAACTCAAAAAGAGCTTGATGAAACACAAATATGGAAGAAAAATAACAAAGGCGACACACTCCTCTTCATTGCACGATAGGTTTTAACTTGGAACGTCTAAGTGGGCTCTTTGTTCGTTACCACTTATGACATACCTAATAATCTACACGCATCTTACTTCTTAGCGGGAGCGTGCCGATGCAACCCAGAACTAATTACTTCTTAAGGCAGATGAACCCGCAAGATATCACTGTTGAAAAAAAATAAAATAAATTTAAATATTGTATATACTATATATTGTAAAGCATTCAAGATATTATTACTAGTTGCTTGAGTAGAGATTGATACATTTATTTTTCTTGCACAAGTTATAATATTCATTAAAGCAGGCCTGCACAAACAGCGCTCAACGAGCGCGCGCGCTCCTTCGGAGCGGGAGAGCGGTGTTTACCGCTCGCCGAAATGGAGAGGAAGATACGTCAGAATGACATAGACTTGCTATAGGTAGAGGAGAGGGAAACGACCACTCAGCTATCTACTAGTAGTGAGTGCAGTGTGTAGGCCTATTCTCAGTAACTGTTTCACGTTGCTTACCTACTGCTACAGTACAGTATGGAGAATCTAAAAGACGGAACGTAACATTTAACATTTAACGATTTACAGCTCGAACTTATTGATCTTCAATGTGACCTAAGGGCTAAAGATCGTTTGAATAATACTATTAGCCTGGTTGAGTTTTACAAGACTAAACATTAGCAATAATATCCACGACTACATAGGCTGGCTGTGAAAATGATTGCTACGTTTGGCTCAACATTTATATTTGTGAGCAACTGTTTTCTATAATCAACTTTAATAAAGGCAGACATCGAACATCTGTAACTGATGTTTCATTACGATCATTAGGCTGCTGTTCCTTTCAGCTGCCAACAGCATAAAACCTCGTTTTGATGTACTGATAAATAAAATTATAACAAAATGATATTGTACAATTAAGTAGCTATAGAATTTCTATTACTTCTGTAAAATAAATATTTCTTTATTATTTAATAATAATCCAAGATGGTTTTGCAAATACTGAACGGGAATTCATTTCATGAACACTGATAGTAGTACTTCCTTTTGTGTACATTTTGTACGAGATTCACCCCTTCTTCCTGTCCACCCTTATACAGAGCGCAGCTAATATCTGCATTCCGCTCATGAGCTGTGAGCCGGCTCGGAGAGCGCAAACCTTGTGTAGGCCTGCATTAAAAGTTCAAATTATTTGTTTCATAATACTCGTATTATGCTAAGGTTCTTTAAGATACACATTTTAACGACTATTTCACACATATCATAACCTAAAAACTTCCAAACCTATGTAATGACTGGAGTCCTGCGTTTGGTTACGTAAAGACTACGAGCAACGCGAAACAATGTAGGTATGTGCGGAGTACACACTTCAGGTCTGAAGTTCAGTGAACCGTGTATAAACAAAACAGAGCTAGACGTTTGAAAATGAGCGTTCCAATAGGAGAATTTGGTAGCGAGCACTTCATTAGGAAAGAAGAAAATGCATTTTATCAGAAAGAAGGAGAAATTTTTCTTGTGAAATACTTAAAATGTTTACAGTCACTCGTTATAATGTATAGAGACTCGTAAAGCAAGTAGTCAGTGCAAATAATTTTATTTTTATTGTGATTTATTGCATTATTGTAATTGCATTTATATATAAATGATTATATACATAGGCTGTGTCCATTTACAACGTTCACATGTAAAACAAGAAAGTCTATTCATAATTAATTTCTGTAATCTGGCATTAGAGACGGTAATACATAGAGACAAAAACAACCTACAAACATTTCTAAATGCACAGAAGTTTAAACATCAGAGCGGAAATATATTATATACATGCTTGACGTACTTGCAATGATACTTCCTCTAGAAATTCCGCTAGCACCTCTTCCAGGAAGAGTTAATAATTTTTTACATTCAGTAGAAGTAGATAAGAGACAAGAGAAAGTCATTCACGACACCAGTTCAAGCTATAACCTGCCAAAGTGCTATAAAATGATGAATACCCCATCATGTACCCACTTTCAATGAAGACAAAGTTGCAAATTTAGCGATCGATGTTATGGAACTTATGCCCTTAGCTTTGTAATAACCCATGGTTCTCTCATTTAACTTGTCTTTTTTGGTACGATCAATTACCTCACAAATGGGTTAAAAGTACATTATGCAACGAGCCTATAATGATAGTAATTAAGACGCAAGTATGTTTGTTTATGAAACGAGTGCAAGCGAGTTTCATAATTTTCATACGAGCGTCTTAATTACCATTACAGGCAAGTTTCATACGACTTTTTATGCTCGACCATATTTCTAACTTGAAATTATTCAGAAGTATCATTTTATTTGTGTCTGACTCAAGATCGGAAGTGACCTTGTGCATAGCTCGTAAGTTGTGAGATGTGCGCAGACACGAAAGTATTGATTTTTTCCGAGGAACAATAATGTCATTGACCTTGGTGTAGAGAATAACATGAACTAATTTTGGTATAACCTGGAAATTAATTTAGAATTGAAAAACGAGATGACAAATTGAATTTATTTGAATATTATTTACAATTAACAACCTAATTATTATAGTAACAGAACATAACCTTCTGCGACAGTATTGAATTTCCAGCCTCCGTGACGTTTCCCTCGTTATCTTTCGATTGCATATCCGAGAATAATCGAAAACCTGAACCATAATGAATAGGAGTACTTTAATGACATGGATTAAAGTACTGCTACCAGGTGTATAATTACTACATTAAAAGTAGTTTTACCGCGAGTATTAGGCAGGCTTCATTATGATTTCCATGCACTGTCAAATCTTAAAACATGATTCCTTCATGCACTATGACAAAACACGTACAATGAAGCGAAGAAAAAACAGTAGTCTAAAATATGCATTATCAAAACTGAGTTCTACATTTTGCTACATTTTTATATTATTTTGAAACCACGTACTACAACTAATTTCTCAAAATTTTCTTCACTTAAGTCCATGTGCTTATCTGAAACACGTTCTTGAACACAGAAAATGATCTTTCTACGTCTCAAGAAGTGACAAATGCATACCCAAGTAAAGAAATTTGGGACAAAGTGAGATCGAATTGAAAGTTTTTTTTTTTTTCCGTATGAACATGAGCCCATCGGGAATCGAGCCCGCTACTTTCCGACTTTGCAGCGTTACTCTTTAACCGCGACGCTATCGCGCGTCCCAAAATACACACGTATTACTCGTTGCACGAATGATAGCCGATTTCCAGAGAGGCTTTGGCGCTGAGTCTTGCGATAAGATCACTCTCCTACGCAATGCTTATGCTTTAGTTCGCCTATTGGCCGCTGGGAATCATTCGTGCAACGAGTAATACTTACGTCTTTATTACAACAATCACAAACTATATCACCATCCGTCTTAAGAAACTGCATTGCTTCAATTCATTTTGACATAAGATTTTTTCTTGCAATTCTAACAGGAACTTTAGCAACACTTCACAATTCGACACAAAAGTACACTGAACTGCACTTTGCAAGCATGCTCCTTCTATCTTCCTTTATTTAAATTTTTTGACCTGCGGTTGCAATGCGCGAGGGTTCGGAGTTGGAAATGCCACTGTAACAAAGGGACTGTTTAGTGGAATGTCCAAAGACTAATTGTCAGGTAGAATGCCGCGAAACCATATTACCGGTAGCTTTCCTTTACTTTATTTTTGTCTTAATGAACAAATAATGTACAAATACCAGATTTTACGAAGCAGCATTAATAAAAGGTTATATTGATATATGCACTAAAGCTATTATTAGGCCTATTTATTTTGTAAGAAATGCAGCTGGCTTATTTTATTAATATTTTTTCCACGAATTGTAGAAAAATAACATTTTCAAATTTTCAAAATATTTTTTGAACGTGAATAAATTATATATTTCATAAAATAAACGTATAGAAATGTTTCTCTATGGCTTGTGAATGTAACCAAAATAAAGGAAGAGTAATGGAACGGAGAAAAATTCTCTCCGGCGCCGGGATTTGAACCCGGGTTTTCAGCTCTACGTGCTGACGCTTTATCCACTAAGCCACATTGGATTCCACCCCGTCGTCGGAAGAATCGTCTCAGTTTTAAGTTCCAACTCTTGGGTTCCCTCTAGTGGCAGCCCTCTGCACTACGTCATAGATATCTATGAACCTAGGACCGGCGCCGGAGAGAATTTTTCTCCGTTCCATTACTCTTTCATCGTATGATGACGCAGAATATCTGCATGGAAACATCATATGTATTTCGGTACATTGAAATAATAAATAACATATTAAAATTTGAGATCTTTTTCTAAAAACTTGGGTTTGAAAATATTTCTAAAAAAGTAGAAAAATAAATAAAAAATCAAAAGCCAAACACATTTGCGACTTAAAAATGTGGATTTTGTTAATTCTTTACATAGTAAATATGCTCTCAAAATCTGGTTGAAAAAAATGATTCTCAGGAAAAATGTCGTCATTTTTATGGAGTGTTCCCTTAAATAAGATATTAAAAGAAAGAAGTAAGACGTTACAACCTATGACATTTTAAAATTGGAAGATAAAATGATATTTACTCGTTCATAAAGAGAACTCTTTACTCGCAACTCTTAGGAAGGCATCAAATTTTTGTTCTGATAAACAATTGGAGTTCGTAATAACACTGAACAACAAACATTTTGCTCAGAACTTAAAACAATGTGTCTCTTATGGTTTGATCTGCGCTGACTCCGAATATGCATCTCTTTTCTTCGTATCACGTAAGGTTTTTTAAGATATACTATGATTTTACGTTTCGATAAGCGCTCCCCCAGGAAACATCTGGCGAGGGTTGGGGATATAAACCAAAACAAAAGCTAATGCATTTTATGAGTTTATGACTTATTTTCGGTTTCTCATGGTTGTTGGCATGTTCTTTAGTACTTCTAATAAATAAACCGATACTGGTCCCTTCTATTCAGTAAATTTTATAACAGTTCAAAGTGAAGTATAAGCACTGAACAAACAAGGAAGTGGTTTTCAGTATTTATAAGAAAAGTTTATCAATTTGAGTGAAGGTAAATTAAAAGAGGAAATTTTCATCGATCCTTTGTTTGTTTCCATTACAGAAAGAATGGCGTGGCGCGCTTTCAAAGATGTTTGCTCGTATTTCCTTCGAAATTCTAGGGCAGACAACTACATCAAACTTGTGGAAACCTTTATATTAAGTGCATATGAGAAAATGGGGTGTAGTATGTCTCTCAAAATACACTTTTACATTCTCATTTGGATTTTTTTCCTCCTAACCTTAAGCGACGAACATGGGAAAAGATTTCATCACGAAATATCTAAAATGGCAAGACGATATAAAGCAAGATCATCATCCAGCATGCTTGCAGACTATTGTTGGTTCCTTGTAAAAGACAGTCTCGAGTCTAGTTGTAAACGGAAGTCATCCAGAAAATTCTTTTAAATGCAAAGTTCAAATTGCGCGATTTTTTTCATTATACGCATGAAATATTTTTATTGTTGTGTTTTAAACTACGTAACATCATTTTTGTATCCAGTACACATTTTTCAAGTATTATGAGGCATTTTGAATCCATAGTGTGCTGTAATTTTATCAGTAGCAGTGAAAAATTAAAAAAAACAAACTTTTTTCATAAAAAATTCAATTCACTTTCCCCGGAAAATGGTACGTGATGTGGCAATTTCGATTTTAAATTCAGATTTAGGGCACGCATATTAATAATATTCATCTATATTTATTCGGAGCAAGACAAAAAGTAAAAATTTGTTGTTCAGTGTAATCAACAACCACCTGAGATTCACATAAGATATCGCAGAATTTTTGTCTTCGAAGCTTCTTAGCAGGTGGACATAACTAAAAGATTACTATGGCCCACATTTAAGAAACAGAAAATGTCGTTCTAATAAGGTTTTCTTTCCTCTGCGGACAAAGGAAGTGCAATATCCGCCTTCCACATATCAGTCGGTCCGCTGCAGATGTTACATTTCCTGCACTGCAGCCACTTTTTGTGTGGGTAATATTGAAATTCTCAAGTTGATGTAAGGCAATGACTATACTTTAAATGGCTCGGTGGAGAAGTCTCCCTTATTAAATGGAAATCTGGAGGGGTGGGTCCAATCACCTCTTGGCCACAGATGTTACCTGATTGGTCTATATAACTTCAGCCATATTATGCACCAGGTATCCCAAGACAAGAGCGCATGGGAGAAGGTTGGGGGGGGGGTGTTATTAGTGTGGTCGATGTCTCTTACAAGTGAGTGGTAGTTTGGGGGGGGTCTAAAGCATATAAACCATCTGACAACACATATCAGGTGAAGGAACAGGTGTGCTATGAAAAACAACGTTATGTCTCGGATTTGTTATCCGAATTGCAATATTAAAGTTCAATATTGCGTTCCGTATATGAACCAGGAATACCATTTTTAAGCATATGAAGAATATGTAGTTAGACCACAAAAAACAAACAAACAAACAAACAAACAAATATCTGTGGTGTTCGGGTAAAGGAAGATAAGGCATTTTTGTGCAGATAGAATTTTGTTCCCCACATAAACACACAAGTTAAATCATATAATTGAGTGTGCAAAAATCAAAAGAATACTAGCAGTTGATGTGTTTTATTTGTGTAGAAAATTATATATAAGTTATATAAGGGGCTCACAACCAAAGTGGACCAAGTCCACTTATGGTCAGTTTGTGGATTAACAATCTCGGATGAAGAAAACTTAGATTTATTCATTGCCATAACAAACAAAGTCCATAACTCATTTGTTACTCCACAGAGGGCAGCATTTCCTAGAGGATGAAGGTTGCTAAGCATGAGCCAGGAACCATGGATAAATATATAATAGGATGTGAAACTGCGATCAGCACCATCTGGCGGCGGGGGGCCGAAATAAGATGATCAGCACCCAACGTCGTAGGTGGTGAACATTAGAACTACGTGTTGGGTACATTACCCAGAGTTCTCTATTTATCCGTTCGAGATATTGCTCGAGGAGACGAGATGGCAGACAGAAACTTGCTAATAAGTGAACATAAAGTGATACGTGTGTGTATAAGCAGTGTATATTAAACAGTGATGTTTATGGACGTTGTAAAAATAATGTTGTTGAATGTATTGTAAAGTAATAGTAATATAATAAATTGAACTATCTAAGTAGTTCTTGCAGACTTTTCCATTGCGCTGTACAATAAATACCCAAAGAATGCAATCCCAATTATCTAACCGTTTGTTTTATTTTTTGTCTCTGGCTGGTTATATTTTAATTGGGTAGTGTAAAATAGATCGTCTCTTTTATCTTCCTGTTGGCTCCGGTAAGAATTTTCAGTAGAAGATGCTGTGAGGAATAAAATGTAAATGTTTTATTTTAAATTGGGTTAGTTTTGAATATCGATGAGGGTGGGAGGGAATACTTTCTGCACAGTTTAACATTTTCGTCACCAGGTGCGCTGCTAAATGCATGGAGTAATTACTCTTTTCGCTACTTGGTGCGCTGCTACATGTAATAACGCCCCTCCCCCCAATAGGTGGCAGCAAGATCAATTTCTACAACAGCGCCTCTTGTATGTGTTACGGGAAACTCAGTAAGTTTCGCATCCTATTATATATTCATTCATGCAGGAACTTTCAGACTCAATTTCTCAAAATTATTCCATTAGGACTTGGTCCACTCTGGTTGTGAACCCCTCATATATGCCCCAAGCTTAATTTTCATTTATTTCCAAACTCATTTTTATGACTTATCTCCCTTTACCCAAACGACACAGATATAAAACTACAGCTATTGTACTGAAAATTACATGCATTTTTAAATTAAAAGGTAACATAATATTTGATAATTTCCAATACAGAAATTTCTTTTACTAAATTAAAGTAATGACCTTCTTGAGTTATAAACCTGTAGTAAGCAAAACAGTGCATATGAAGATACTAAAATATGCAAGCATACAGTAATGTTCAGTTATCTGGAATGCCAGTTGTCATAATGTAGCAAAAATTTCAGATCAAGATATATGAAATATAACATAAATATTTAATAAAGTTCCACGACTTTTTAAGCTGAAAAAGCACAAGTCTCGAAGGCTGTAACGTTCATTCAAATGTGGTTTTATAGTTCAATTCAGAAATCGCTAAACGGCATTTTATTCGTATGTATTTTCATTTGTAACTCATATTCACAAATCATTAAACTGTATTTCGTGTATTAATTTATTTAAGTGCTTATTGTTTCCTAATAACGATACATTTTTATTTATCAAAAAACGTAAGTTTACGAACATTGGTTCCATTCCCGCTTGAGCTGATTGCCTGATTGGTTTTTTCGAAACTTTTCCCATCTCTAAAGCGAATGTGTTGTAATTCTATGACGATTCATCGGCTTCATCTCGTCAAATACCATCTCGCTTTACCAATACCATCAACGCTAAATAATCTAGTAGCTGGTACAGCGTCGTTCAATTGATAACCGACCAAAATTTAAGATTTACAGTATGGTACTACCGGCAATATCCGCAAAATACAGTATTCGGAAAGAGAACATCATTTTCCAGGGGTAAACCTCGTCCTGTAAACTACAATTTTTCACAAAGTTGTCAAGAGTGCTTACACAGCATTTACTGCACAACCTGTTAAAGGAAACTGTCGATGTTGCATGATATGTTTTTATCTATTAGCCGAGTTTAGGCGGTTAGCTTTCTCGAGATTATCCCTCACCTAACGGTTGCGGGACTGCAGGAAATAACCTCACTGTGAAGAAACAAAGAGGTGGAAAGAAATACAGTATACCGTATATAGACAAACAGATCGATTATACAGAAAAAACATATTATACAGAAAAGACTAATTAGATTGAAAATAGATTAGATTATATACAGACTGTTTAAAAAGTTTCCAATATTTTAGGAGGTGGTAGTATGCATCAAAACAAGAAAACATTGTTTAATAAACATGGGTCCTACAACACATACTTCCTGAGATCTGAAAACTTGTTCATAAGAAGTGCTCAATGTGAAGTCCATTCATGGCAATGCATTTCTCTGCCCTACAATACAGCAGACTGCCAGATAATCATACCGTAGTTGATACCCTTGGCATGGAATACTGATACGTCGCAAGAAATACTGAAAACAAAAGTCTGGTTGCGGATATGAGCTGGTTCAGCAGAGATGATTTTGTGAATTTTGGTAATCAGCTTGTGTGGGCTGATGAAAATCCCCACGCAGTTGAAGAAACAAGGCATGAGCACCTATTCTCAATCAACGTATGGGCAGGCGTTCTTGGTAATAGATTAACAGGGTCATACGTGCTACGACAGAGATTAACTGGGGCTCGTTATCATGACTTACTTATTAATGTATTGTCTACCTTGCTGGAGAATGTGCCATGTGAGCAGAGATTAAAGATGTGGTTCATGCACGAGGACGCACCAGCACTTTTTCTCGGCAATGTGCGTGAACACATGACGCTGATATTTCAGAACCGCTGGATTGGTCGGGGAGCCCCATACCTTGGCCTGCTCGTTCCCCAAACCTAAATCCCCTAGACTTTTGGTTATGGGGACACATGAAGGAATTGGTCTACGCCAATCCAATCAACAATGTACAGACACTACAGGATTGCGTCTTCAAAGCGTGTCAGCACATACAAGAGTGTGTGATTTTACGCCGAAGGGCAGAGGAATGCATTGACATGAATGGACGTCACATTGAGTATCTTCTATGAAGAAGTGTTCAGATCTCAGAAGGTATGTGTTGTAGGACCCATGTTTATTAGACATTATTTTCTTGTTTTGAATCATATTAGCACCTTCTAAAATAGAGGATACTTTTTTTTTAACACTTTGTATATGGCTTAAACCAGAACAGATTACATTACACATAAAGATTAGATAGATTATACGGATAAGATAAGATAAGATTAGATTAGATAAACAGACAGCCAGGCACATATATGTAGGTATAATATACGCAAATAGATAAGCTATATACAGGGAGATTCACGATGAAAGGTAAAAAATTTAGTATACGATATCTTAGGTCATTTTGAGTGAAAAAGTTCATAATATGAACATAGGTCCGTTTTCGAACGATTGCGGAGCTAGATGCATTTTTTTGGTAAAACGTCTCGCTCAAATGTGAATCAGACCTTACCATATGCTTGTGACGTGAGATGCGAAACAAAGTCACGGATTGCAATGATTGAAGTAACATTGGAATCTGCATTGTGAGCGATGTGGATAAGAGAAGTTCATTCACCTCACAAACCGGGTGATGGGGCATTACAAGTGTCCAATCGCCTGCCCTTGTCTGATGTAATGACACAGAACCAGCGCGCAACACAAATACACTATCACTTATCAGTTCACAGCAGTTCAGTCAGCTACCTACACGACAGTAGTTATACAGGTACAGTTATCGGAAGTGTTAAGTTGTGTTTTTCAAGATGCCTTATAAATTTTCGACTTCAGAATACGCCGATATTGTGTATGTTTATGGTTTGTGCAATGGAAGTTCCTCGTGTGCCGTCGCTGAATATGAACGACGCTTTCCGAACAGAAGAGTACCATATCGAATAGTATTTACTGTGTATGGGGTTGGATGATAGACTTCGTATACTAAAGGAAGGTGGAAACGAGAGAGGCGCTAACCGACCGTATTTTGGATGCTGCACGCCGCATAAAGAACAGCCACGGGCAACTCTCCCGAGCTATGAGCGCGATTCACGCCCGAGCGCAACAGTGCATTGAAGCAGACGGAGGTACCTTTAAAAATGTGCGAAAACATCGACCCTGACATCTAGAATATTAGGTATGTATGCATACGTGAATATAAACTTTAAATTTGTCCGTTATCTGTCTCTAAATGCGAGTTAGTACAATGGAATCCCAGAAGGTTTTGTGAAATCAAAGAGCCATATCTCAAATTTTTTACCTTTCCTCGTGAATCACCCTGTATAATACAAGGAAGAAACTACAGGAAAACTGAGGAAACAAGAAACTAGAACAGTGAGTAAAACGAGAAGTGGTGTGATAGTGACGCACTATACTTAGCTTCCCTTTGCAATTGCAATACTCATCACTGACGAAGCCATGGAAGCAATGACGATTAAGCGTTATAAATGTTCCATTAAGTGCAGGGAAATGCTAAATAATAAAGTACTTCACATTGATAGCCTAACCACTGAAATGCTCCCATTTGGTCAATAACTAATTAGAGAGAAATCTTCACGTTTTTATATCTGAAAGGAATAATCATCTAATATGGTGACATGAATCAGCTGAGACCCCAGTGAATCACTAAGTTCAGTGCTTTATCTTGGCGATGATGATGCAAGTAAGCACAAACAAGTTCGATAAGTAACAAAAATACAGAGAAACACGGGGTAACTAGACTTAAGTCTCTGGTCACTTCTTTCACGAAAAGAGCACCACAGTAATATCCTTTGTGAGTTACTGCCTCAGCAGCGATGGCATAGAACGAAGTAATGTGATAAAAACGACAAAATTGGATTAATGGAAGAAAATAATTGACTTACAAGTACTGGTGAAGGAGTACCCTTAATTTCGTTAGCTTGTGCCGTGTATTTTTTTGTCTCGTGTTACGGCACTAATTAAATCACTTGTTCTCCGTTGCTATGGCTACTAAACTAATTATACAAATGACATCTGTTTAGAGAACTCAGCTTTTAAAATATACTGTATGTCAAGCAAAATGGAAGTGTTTAAGATTTCTACGAAAGTTGTGAAATGTAACGGTAATATAAACTGATGTAATTAAATTCCTGCTGATAAACTCAAGTACTCAAAGGATACTACGTAATTTCTAGTCTGTGCCCATTCCAGATGATGAAGGCGAAAAGCATGTATAGTAACTATGTTACATTTCTGATAACGCATGTAAACTTTTTAGCCATAATGATCATTGCTAGGAAAGCCATCTAGACCTACTTGTACATGAAAAGTGTTGGTTAAAATCTTCAAGAGAGAACTGAAAGGGGCCAAAGTGTCCATTCCTCGAAGAACGTGATGATGATGAACAGGGAGTGAAACTGGTTGTCTGATGGGAGAGAGACAAGTGGTTTCAGATTAACTGTGTTCTGGAGTCTCTCTACTATGTACAGTACAATAGAAGGCGGCGTTGAATTACTGTCCCTTACTTGTTCGCTATTTACTTGCTTTGTGTTGCAGTCGACGAGTAACTTTTTTAATTGATTATTTTAAGACAGTTTATCGACTGCGACGAGTAATTTACATCATGGGCTAGAGACCATACAATTTCGCATTAATTTCGGAAAAAATCGAGATAAAATATATTTCGCGTTTTATCACTGAGTAGCTTAAGATAATCGCAATCATTTCATATAATTTGGAAAGAGATTTTTACGTGGAAAAATAATTCTATATTATGCAATAGGCGTCAAAATAATGATGAAAAAGGTTTCATACATCAATTTATTCAACTGATACACAGGAAACCCAGACACATTTCAACACATCAGGTGTAAATTCAGGGTAATTCAACATGAGAGCTCGTAATGCCTCAAATACGTCAACTTTAACATTGAACGTGTTGGGCGATTGTTTCAAAACTATGGTATTTCTTTCAAAGTGAGAAATTCTATACTGTAATCCTGGACTTTTGAACAGTTCCTGTAAACAAATGTACACCGACTGAAATATTAATGAACCTAAGGTTTGTCCTGCACAATGATCCTCCTTCTAATCTCTCTAGCGCGGCAACCAGGATTTCCGGACCCAAGTTCATATAACATACTTTCCTCTCTACATATGAGGAATCCATACCTGAAGTTTTGCCCCTATTTTCGTTACACCCTGTATAAATAAATTAAATTTAAAAAGTTAATATTATTAGTGATACACTTTTAGTTACACGCGAATGTAGTCACAGCCACAACAGATATACAGTTTATTTCGTTGAACCGCCGGGCCTTCAATAGCCTTCGGCGGGTGATAGACATTCATTCATTCATTCATTCATTCATTCATTCATTCATTTATTTTATTCCATAGATCTTACATGAGCAATGAAGCTTTAAGATGTGGAACATGTCAACATTTTACAATATTACAATTACAATTTTTACAAAGTTTTATAGTTTTACAATTTAGTAATTTTCTAAAATTTTTACAATGTTGTACAATTTTTTTTTTTTTTTTTTTACATTTTGGCGAGATGTAGTGAGATGAAATGAGGTCCGAGGATTCGCCAAAATATTACCCGGCATTTGCCTTTTCGGTGGGGGAAACCTCGGAAAAACCCAACCAGGTAATCAAATCAAAGGGGGTAATCAATGAAAGGTGTTGATGCCAAGGACTCGCCATAGACCAGACATAGAGTTAGAGATTATGAGATATAGATAGATAGGCAGGCAGGCAAGCATGCAAGAACGGACAGACAGACAGATATAGGTAGGTAGGTGGATGGATGGATGGATGGATGGATGGATGGATAGATAGATAGATAGATAGATAGATAGATAGATAGATAGATAGATAGATAGATAGATAGATAGATAGATAGATAGATAGATAGATAGATAGATAGATAGATAGATAGATAGATAGATAGATAGATAGATAGATAGATAGATAGATAGATAGATAGATAGATAGATAGATAGATAGATAGATAGATAGATAGATAGATAGATAGATAGATAGATAGATAGATAGATAGATAGATAGATAGATAGATAGATAGATAGATAGATAGATAGATAGATAGATAGATAGATAGATAGATAGATAGATAGATAGATAGATAGATAGATAGATAGATAGATAGATAGATAGATAGATAGATAGATAGATAGATAGATAGATAGATAGATAGATAGATAGATAGATAGATAGATAGATAGATAGATAGATAGATAGATAGATAGATAGATAGATAGATAGATAGATAGATAGATAGATAGATAGATAGATAGATAGATAGATAGATAGATAGATAGATAGATAGATAGATAGATAGATAGAGTATTAGCATTAGTATTTATTTAACCTGGTAGAGATAAGGCCATCAGGCTTTCTCTGCCCCCCTACCAAGGGATTACAACTATAACATGAACAATAAAATTACAATTAATGTTAAATTTACAATTACAATCACAATAAAAATTAAAGTACGACAAGAATACCTGATTAATGCAAGCTAGATATTTTATCATAGAAGTTAAGAACAAAGAATATTTTGTATTTACTGAATTACAAATTAAACGTACAATAACAAAATTCTATAGTGATGAAATTACCGGATATTGAAATATTTTGTGATAGATTAAGAGAACTATTTACAAGAAACCATGTCTGAACGAGTCTCAATTACTGACTAAGTGCCTAGTAAGTTTGCGTTTGAATTGAATTTTATTTCGACAGTCCCTGATGCTAGCAGGTAACGAATTTCAGAGTCTTGGCAGGGCTATTGTGAAAGAGGATGAGTATGAGGAGGTGCGATGGGAAGGTATTGTTAGTATTGTTTCATGGCGAGAGCGTGTGTTCAGATTGTGGTGGGAAGAAAGGTAAGTGAAGCGAGACGAGAGGTACGAAGGAATAGAAGAGTTCAAGATTTCGAAGAGAAGGAGAAGTGAATGTAAATTTCTTTTTTTTTATCTAGTTTAAGCTAACCTATTGCTTCCAGGGATGGGGTAATGTGATCATATTTATGAACATTGCTTACAAAACGTACACACAAATTATGATAGATAGATGGATGGATAGATAGATAGATAGATAGATAGATAGATAGATAGATAGATAGATAGATAGATAGATAGATAGATAGATAGATAGATAGATAGATAGATAGATAGATAGATAGATAGATAGATAGATAGATAGATAGATAGATAGATAGATAGATAGATAGATAGATAGATAGATAGATAGATAGATAGATAGATAGATAGATAGATAGATAGATAGATAGATAGATAGATAGATAGATAGATAGATAGATAGATAGATAGATAGATAGATAGATAGATAGATAGATAGATAGATAGATAGATAGATAGATAGATAGATAGATAGATAGATAGATAGATAGATAGATAGATAGATAGATAGATAGATAGATAGATAGATAGATAGATAGATAGATAGATAGATAGATAGATAGATAGATAGATAGATAGATAGATAGATAGATAGATAGATAGATAAGATAGATAGATAGATAGATAGATAGATAGATAGATAGATAGATAGATAGATAGATAGATAGATAGATAGATAGATAGATAGATAGATAGATAGATAGATAGATAGATAGATAGATAGATAGATAGATAGATAGATAGATAGATAGATAGATAGATAGATAGATAGATAGATAGATAGATAGATAGATAGATAGACAGACAGACAGCCAGCCAGCCAGCCAGCCAGCCAGCCAGCCAGCCAGGTAGATAGATAGATAGATAGATAGATAGATAGATAGATAGATAGATAGATAGATAGATAGATAGATAGATAGATAGATAGATAGATAGATAGATAGATAGATAGATAGATAGATAGATAGATAGATAGATAGATAGATAGATAGATAGATAGATAGATAGATAGATAG
Source organism: Periplaneta americana (assembly GCF_040183065.1). Classification (NCBI taxonomy): domain Eukaryota; kingdom Metazoa; phylum Arthropoda; class Insecta; order Blattodea; family Blattidae; genus Periplaneta; species Periplaneta americana. Next base: position 148,210,480 of record NC_091121.1, on the reverse strand, counting down.
ATAGATAGATAGATAGATAGATAGATAGATAGATAGATAGATAGATAGATAGATAGATAGATAGATAGATAGATAGATAGATAGATAGATAGATAGATAGATAGATAGATAGATAGATAGATAGATAGATAGATAGATAGATAGATAGATAGATAGATAGATTTTTGTATAAGTAGCCTATATGGATGAGTATTGTTACATTATTATAGAAACTGTGGATCAATGAAATTTTTAAAGAAGATGTTTCATCTCTTTTCTAGCAGACGTATCCACAAGCTTTACTGGACCAATTACAGACATGACTATAGAATTTTTCTTCTATTACAATTATTAAACAATTAAGAAAATATAACAGGCATTCCAATCTTGAGAAAAATACAACTTAATACCTAGTTATTCGCAGATGACCAGGTAAACATATCAGACACTACATATCATTTACAGAAAGCGACATTTAGATTAAACGTACTGGATAACAGAATTGGGCTAAAAATCTATAAAAATAAAACAAAAACAATGACATTTAAAGGAACTGGCCTATTTTGAAGCCAGATTAGCCTACCGTTCTTTATATAGGAGACTTACATTTTATGGCGGAAATTAGTTAAATTTTAGAAGAAAACGAAAATCAAATTATGCAATTCCCTAAATCTTCCTTACTCTTCTATAGTGCAGGGAATTTTGGAACATCAAAGTAGCAAACATATGAAGATTTTTTTCTTCAGAAATGTACATTTATTTAAGTACCAGGACGTAAAATGGACCCATGTCTATCAAGAATTAGAGCAGTAGAAATGAGATTTGTGAGGATAGCAACAGATTACTCTTGGTCAGACTATAAAACTAACGCTGAAATAGCAGAATAAATGAAAATAATCCAAATCTTGGGAAAAATTTGACATTACTAAAGAGAATTACAGCATATAGAATCACAAAGAACAGACTACCAAAATAATTTAAAAAAAAAAAAAATATATATATATATATATATATATATATATATATATATATATATATATATAAACCACTAAGGAGAAGACAATGAGAACGACCTATGAAGAGATTACTGGATGAAAACCTGAATTGAGACAGGAACATGCCAATAAGTAGCCACCTCCATGATAGATGATGAACCAGTTAAGAAGTCTTTTACATGCAGTAAACCTCCAGTAGAAGACATACCTGCATACATACATACAAACATACATTACAAAGTTTTATGCCCAGAGCAGGTCCTTTACTGCAAATACAGCACTATCCAATGTACCGTCTTTTCCGCCTTCCTCGTAGTTTCAGCATATTATCCATACAGGCTATCTTAATATTGTCTATCATCTGAGATCTTTTTCGGTTCCGAATTTTTCTCCCGTTCACCATTCCTTCCAGTATATCCTTCGGTAGGCACAGCTCCATTTTTTATTCTGTACGTTCATTTCACACGCTCCATTCTTCTCCATATCAACATTTCAAATGCTTCTAGTCGTTTCTCTTCACTTCGTGGAAATCACAATGGAAGTCACACTTAGGAATGTTAGTGCATAGAAGTTCATCGTCTCGCCTGGGATTGAACTCGCGTTATTAGGTCTAGCAACAAGTACGAAAGTACAGTAACCAATCAAGGTTGACGCACAGATCATCGCGATACCAGTCTATTTGTTTTATAATTATCTGTCAAGTATATTGAATCAATTTGACACATTTCTATCACAATATAATATAATGTACAATAATAAATGATGTAGTAATTTCTTCATTTTAGACGAAGTAAAGCGATAGTCTTGGAAGTAAATCCAGAAAAGACAAAGTATATGATTATGTCTCGTGACCAGAATATTGTACGAAATGGAAACAAAAATCGGAGATTTATCTTTCGAAGAGGTGGATAAATTCAAATATCTTGGAACAACAGTAACAAATATAAATGACACTCGGGAGGAAATTAAACACAGAATAAATACGGGAAATGCCTGTTATTATTCAATTGGAAAGCTTTTGTCATCCAATCTACTCTCAAAAAAAAAGATGAAAGTTAGAGTTTATAAAACAGTTATATTACCATTTGTTCTGTATGGTTGTGAAACTTGGACTCTCACTTTGAGAGAGGAACAGAGATTAAGGGTATTTGAGAATAAGGTTTTAGGAAAATATTTGGGGTTAAGAGGGATGAAGTTACAGGAGAATGGAGAAAGTTATATAACGCAGAACTGCAGGCATTGTATTTTTCACCTGACATAATTAGGAACATTAAATCCAGACGTTTGAGATGGGCAGGGCGTGTAGCACGTATGGGCGAACCCAGAAATGCATATAGTGTCAGTTGGGAGACCGGAGGGAAAAAGACCTTTGGGGAGGTCGAGACGTAGATGGGAGGAGAATATTAAAATGCATTTGTGAGAGGTGGGATATGATGATAGAGACTGGATTAATCTTGCACAGGATAGGTACCGATGGCGGGCTTATATGAGAGCGGCAATGAACCTCTTCCTTAAAAGTCATTTGTAAGTAAGGAAGTAAGAAGTAATTTCTGCATATCGTGCTACTAAATCTGAAGTTTTAAGTCTGATTTCACAATTGTGAAAAAAACAAAGCCACTTAAGTTACATATTTACTATTTCGTAGTCGACAGCCATTTGCAACATAAAAAATTGAGCTGCTGTAGGCTGGTATCAAATGTGCAAATTTTACTTTGGTGCGATGCTATTTTATACTACATGCTATATAAGCATGTCCGATGGTTCGGCTGGAGAGTTGTCGGGCGCGGAAAATCCGCTAATGATTAATTAAACTGTGAAGGGAGGCGTTAAGCAAAAGAGAATGGATCAGGGAGGTATTGATTTATTATTGTCGCTTTGAAACTGATATATATTTTGTTGGAATGATTTGTAATTGAAATGGGATCACACTAACCAATTGGATACCCCCACCACCCTTTAAAACCGTTATATTCTAAAAACTGCTAAAACCAGCCTACGGTGTCAAACAACAGCCTGGCGTTTCGTTTCAACTTTTGTTATGAAGTGAAAATAAATGCATTCAATGCAGACTTGGGTTACGGATGGCTATTTTATATTATTTAATTTAGTCCTGCTATTATAAAAGCAAGAAGCATCGGATAGCCAGGGTTTTTGTTACTGGTAACGACTGTATGGTCGAATGACCTAAAAGAATCATTTTGCCGATTTCATGTTGCGTTACCTTTTGTAAATGTAATGATGTTAGGTAAAATAGACAGAATGGCTGCTGATGTCATTGATCGTTGTACCGAAATTGTTCTGTAATAAAAACCTTAATATCTACCCTATAATGAACTTCCACATAGACCCTACAAATTTACTTTCCTCATTAGGGTACAAACCATCTGCATAAAACCTACATGTCGCAAAGTAAGATTTATAGCAATTAGACTAGTGGCTTGTGCAGCAAGTGCTGCAAACTGAGTCCATAAGACGTTCAAATAAAAATTGTTCAGATTTATTTTCAATGAAGAATACCGGACATTTTGAAAGTTATTTGCTTCCATAATAGTGAAACATGTTCCCTCTGAATGTTTTTTTATGCCAAATACTTTTTCTTGAACCTATCCGTCTTCAGTTCTTGAGTTTCAATGCGAAAACGCAAGTAACAATGTCAGGACGATCAGGGAGTTTTTCATGTGGGAGTAATGCAGTAACTATTTCAGATCATTGCGGATTGTAGGTGAAAGTTAAGAAAATGTAAGGTTTGGTATGCTTTGAACAAAAGATTTAGCATCTTTGTATAGCTGCTGCATGTTTCGTGAACTACCCTGAAATGTAGAGGGCAGAATCACTTTTTCCCACTAAGAGATCTTGCTGAGGTGATCAAGAGACTACAAAATCTTGTAGGCCTCTTATTTTATCAGTAAGTAATACCTTTTGGTCTTTTCTTAGGAACTGTAATTTTTGCGCTTCCTCCAGACAATACTGATCTACCAAATACTGCTGGATTAATTTGTGTAACAATGAATGTTATCCCGTATATTTTCTGTAATATAGGCTGTTGTGAGGAATCTATTGATGAGATGTGGAAAATGAGGCAAATGATATCAGAGTTGTAGAATCTTATATGCGCCCTAAATAAAATTGTCCATCGTAAATCGTTAGCAGTTTCAGTGCTTCATTCGTTGCTGGTTGCGGGAAATAAACTTACTCATCACGGGTAGCAAGAAGTGAAATGGCATGCTATTTTCCCTACAACAAAATATGCTTGGCAGTGAACACAAATCTAATCGATTAAACCAAAGAAATATGAAATTAATTTTGACGTAGTTTAAAGACGCAACTAAAATAGGAAGCATGACTCAATTACTACCAAAGGAAAATTAAAGAATCAGATATATAAATATCTATATCACACTGCCATTAAATATATGAAGAAGACCCATACTACTTGATTAATAACTATAAAAGTATTTCATTTTTAATAACAATATTGTTACCTTACGTAATTTTTGTAATTTTAAGTAACATATATACCGTATAGCCGTTACTCAGTAAATTATAGAAATGAAGATTTAATATAAAATATTCTTTCTCTGCGTCTACTTATTTAAAACCCCAAAAGGTTTCACTTTCATATCAGTATAGCACTATGTGTTGCATTAACTATAATAATATTTCATTTTTAATTTTGATAATGTCATCAAACATTCTTAAGTCTTGTAGTTCTTAATATCCAATACACAGCTGTACTCGGAAAACTACAGACCAGAGAATGAGACCTGTAAATTATTTTTATACGTTATCAAATAATCACACAAATGATTATCGACATATTGGCATTATGATGTGAAAGAATCTGAGCCATCTGAACTCTATGTCAGCAATCCTGTAGGTCATGGCCTTCGTGTAATAGTCTATTGTTTATTGTAGTGTGTGTTTTGTTTTATTCTGAAATGCAATTAATTAGTTCTCAAAACTGACGAAAGATGGATTTTGGAAAATAGGAAAATGATGTAGGAAAATTGACATTTCACTGAAAACTATTATTTTTCTGAAAAACTTTGGGTTCCAAGCTTCAAAATGAGGGGTCATTTATTAAAATCCGTTCAGCTGTTTTCCCGTAATTTCCATTACCAGTTCAAATTATTGTATATAGATGGTTGCTGTGCACAAGTTTGGTCTGAAGTAGGTATCGCGTTTATCAGCAGAATTCAAGTTAATACAGTATGTCCCAGCCGAGATAGTGACACTTGTGGCGGACAAGTTCGCAGTTGGGTTTTTCTCGGGGTTCTCCCGTTTTTCCCAATATTAGGCACTACATCATTCTGTGAATATTTCTCCATTTCTTCATCTTTCCATATATTTCCCAATCGTCAGCTGGCAACTCACGGAGGGGCTGGATGAGCCTAGCTTGAAGGTTAGCACAATAGATCGTAAGAGGTCGCAGTGTTGGCCATAGTGGCCCCTTTCTGTAAATTTCATTCCATTCCATTTCCCAGCCGAGAACGAGCTATTCGAATCGAAATCATTGCCAAAATATCTATCTGCGTTTTCGAATTTACATAAAACGAAACAGTCACTGCATATTGTATAGTATCGGGTATACGCTTGGAAACAGGTTTCGTCCAATACTGCGCCGTTCGAAAAGACTCTTAGCAGTTATTTAGCGCGTCAGCTTCCTACTATAAGATCTCGCATCTTAAATATTACAACGGATGTCATTTCAAGGTTTATCTTATAAGTGTTGAAACTATTGACCATCTTCTCTAATGCACATTTCACATCTTTGAAAAAGATTTGCAGACACGTTGGATTTCGTCTCTATAGGATCTAGACAGAATTGAAGAGTTCAGAACCATAGTGGGCCAAGCGCCATTTACTCTCATCTAAATCAAATTGTTGAATTCTTTGTAAGTTCATGCATATGTATATACACTTTTTGCTGGTTGTGTGGAAGAGAAGGCCTTACGGCCTTAACTCTGCCAGCTAAAATAAATCATTATTATTATTATTATTATTATTATTATTATTATTATTATTATTATTATTATTTACTAAAACCAGAGAAAACAAGGGTTAAAATGAAGTTATTACCATAATTCAATGGAAACATATAGCAAGTAATATAAAATATACACATTAAAACTAAATGATATGCCAATCTTCATAAAACTACAGTATTCACTTAAATTTAATCTTTGCTTTTTCCGCTTTTAATAAATGGCGCTTAGCCCACTATGGCTCTGAACCCTTCAATTGAACCTAGAGGTAGATGGTCCATTTTATTCTATTAACGACTGTTGTCTTATGAATTTCGATCACTAAAACAATGGAAACAGATCAGTGGTATCTAGAGTATAGCTGCAGTTTAACTTAACGAGCTCTGAGCTGATACTTCCAACCAGAATATCAGAGCAGTAATCGTCGCACTTATTTGAGTGAACATCACAGAAGTTTCTAGTTTGAGTCATTCATAATTCATTTTGTTACTTATTATAATATAGATCCTTGAACCAGTGACCAGTTTTATTTTTATAATTTATGTATTTGTTTTGTGTTTTTTAAATCAATGTACTAATGACTAGTTTTGTTATGCATATAAATTATTTATGCATTTATTTCGTAATTTTTTAAGTCACATAAAATATATTTAATTTATGTATTTGTTCTGTAATTTTTAAGTCAATAAACCTATGACTAGTTTTGTTATATATTTAATTTAGGTCTTTATTTTCTATTTTCCATGTGCCGGTTTTTATTTTGAAAATATTAAAGTCAGTGCACTAATGACTAGGTTGTTATGCATATAAGTTTATCTAATTTACGCATTTTTCGATTTAAGCTAGGTCTATTATGTTCCACATGAAAGTTCAGCAAAATAATGTTAAATTCATTACAAAAGAAAACTTTGTTTAATTGTCCTAGAAAATTTTTCGCCTGACTGTACCTTAGGGAAACGAACAGTGAATCAGAAACCGGTTACGAATGTACTATTTTTATATTTCTTTCAAGTTTAAATATACTTGCTATACAGTTAAGAGTAGCGAGTAGGGAATTGAAATCCTAACTCTACCAATAAGACTTTAGTCGCTCTCCAAATTGATGTTTTTGACACACACCTGTCTGCTGAGATAACTTTCTTAACTATTTCATGGGAAACTGTTCTAGTATACAGCCTATGTTTTCTTGTTTCTTTTTCAGTTACAAAACGAATTATGCGCAGTCTTTTTTTATTTAAAAATAGCCGTACTCGTGCGCTCCGCTGCATCTGTTAGAAATAAATATAAAGTAATTACATAATTAAAATAGGACGTTTGATCCAGGGAACAACTTTTACAACAGCGCAAGATAATCTGCTTCGCTCATTACCCAATTTTTTTGCATTGCATTTATTGCATATATATTTTATGTATTTTAACACGATTCAATTGAGCATAGTTAAAATTTGAATTATAAAATAATGGTTGCTAAGCTAACGTACTATTACTGCATACTAAATTAATACACTCTCGTTGTTCGTTAATTCTCTGAGATTAAAATGAGTGTACATACATAAAATAATATTATTTTAAGAAATACAGAAAACGAATGTACAAAATAGCCAATCAAATTTTCTGTGCATAAGAAGCTATTTTAATCTGAAATAATAATTCATTATAGAAATCGGTTAATTTAGCTTCTGATATTACTTCATACAAACATAGAAACATTCTCTGTAGGCTATGTTTAATAGCTTTCGATTGTTGATGTCCAAGGCCCTATTTCGATTGTTGTTGTCCAAGGCCCCTTATAGACGAAGTCATTTGTTCTTAATTCATTGCATAGTCTTAGATGGCGTTATTTTAATTTTAAAACTCATTTATCTCATTAAATATCAGTCCTATCAAAATTTTGTAAAGAATAAAACTTCTCGGAAATCAGGTTTAAAGAAAATTTTGTTATGTAACGTTTTTCACAAAAATCAATAATAAGCGAGATATTTCGATTTATTAAATAAAGTATTTTGAATGCCATATAGCCTAAAATCTAAGTTACAACAGACTTAATTTATATTCCAATTGTCATATAAATCGGTTCAGCCATTATCGCGTGAAAAGGTAACAAACATACAGACAGACATACAAACAAAAATTTCAAAAATGCGATTTTCGGTTTCAGGGTGGTTAATTATATATGTTAGGACCAATTATTTTTGGAAAATCGAAAATTACCAGAAAAATTTCGGCTACAGATTTATTATTAGTATAGATGAGCTGATTTCTCTCAGTTTTTCAGTAAACTTTGGATTACTGAATCAGATAGTTGCTCAACGGCAGGATACTTCCATAGAAATATAGTACGATACTTTTTATACTATTTATTTGCTATATACTGTATAGTGTACATTGTACAATTTCTTTGCAGAACGAAAAGTTACATTTATTCAGATAAAATGTCTGCACATTTAAAAGACAAAACTAACATTAGTACAATAATTTATTATCATAATACACTGCTCTCTTAAATTGACTGAGCTTATTTGGAATTAAATAGATGGCTTTTAGAAAACGCACTGTGAAATGGTTCATATAAAACAATTTTTATCTCGAAAAGGAACCAAAAACGAGCAAAATTGTACTCAACTTTTTAATGACATTACTTATGATTCAGCCTGTATAATAAGATTCACTGTTATAATGTGATCTGCATTAGTATTACTAAACTGAACTGCGTGAATGGACTACAGTAGAAGCATTTGGAATGTGGCTATGAAGGAGAAGCGTGTGAAATGGACAGACAATAAGAAATGAAGCCGTGCTAGAAAGTGGGTGAAAGAAGAATAAGGCACAAACTGATTAGGAAGAATGAAAGGAATTGGCTGCATCACTGGCTAAGAAGAAGCTCCCTACTCAAGGATAGACTGGAAGAAATGGTTAACGGAAGAAAAGTTCGGGCAGAAGAAGATACCAGATGGTGGACAACATTAAGATAACAGGGATCATATGCGGAGACTAAGAGGAAGGCAGAAAATAGAAAAGATTGGAGAATTCTGGGTTTGCAGTGAAAGACCTTCCCATGGGCAACAAACTATGAATGAAATTAATGAAAGTCAGTTGTGTACTAATTTTATAACCTTGACGTCTCTTCACACTGTATTAGCCTATCTGTTTATAATAAAAAACCTTCTTACGCGCGATCCAGGGGAAAAGTTCACAATATTCTCGGCAGTCGCGTTCGTTCCATAACAGTAAAAGGTCGACGGTGTGTACTGCCTTCCTCAGACGAGTTTAGCGCAGGGACCTGAGGTATTCTTGCCATCGGTGCGGGGGGGGGGGGGTTGAAGGTAGATTCTTTTGTTGCTACAGCCAAGCCAAGCCGAGCGGAGTGGGAAGTATTAATCGTCCAAAAATATGCAGTCTTCAGTCTTCTCCCTGATGTTAGCTATGTTAATATTATATGAATTACTCATTAAATATTTCACCGTTACAAGTCATTTTTAAGGAAACATGCTGTGGAAAATTTTTGGTTTTATTCTATTGGAATTATAGAATATTTGTGATTGGTATCGTGAAAAACAGATTCCTATAATATCATACGAAAATAATTTGTTAGTGATATCTTAAAATACAAAATCAAGCAGTTATACTTCTCAAGTGAGTTCAGCAGTAAAGTATATTTAAATTGATTACTTTACAAATTTAATTCAATTCTACTAATCACTAAATTTTATAGAACGATTCTTCTTTTCATTTATATTATTGTAGTTGTATTATACTTTTTCTTTTTATTTATTTTATTGTATTTGTATTTCTGGTGGTGTAATAAATGAATAAATAAACAATAAATAAATAAATATTAAATAAATAATAAATAAATGAAAATTTCTACAATACTTTTCTTCTCTGAACACGTAAGTACGAATGGTTGTATCTCTATCTCGCCAAAAATACGTTAGAAAACTAATAGGCATACTGCTCTCGTAAATTGGGCGGATGTTTTCAGTATGATTGTACTTCCTTCCAGACTGCCGCTGTCATTGTCCCTTCCCACTCCAGTACCGCGCTAGACTAGTCGGAACCGCATTCCTCTCAGCACTAAACTCCTCAGAGGATGACAGTACCTAAGTGAAATCTGTTTCCTGGCGAACGCTCTGTAGTACCGTGCTTTTTTCTGTTGACGCTTCGTGTTCAACAATAAGTACAAATTTTACAAGTCCTTATCTTTAAGCATAAACAGAATTTGAATTTGAATGTAGTGAATGATTCACACATTTTGAATTTCTTACATGTTGATTAATTTTAATTTTAGAGAGAAACCTGGAAATATGGCAAAGAAAACAGTTATCTTCCATTGCAGTCAAATCCACATCCTTCCATTCCATAGTTAGCACTACAGCATGAAGTTATACTTAAATTGTGCTATTATTGCGTTTTTAGTAATTTATATATGAGTTAAGAGTGGATTCCGATTCAGTTGGCATTTTTGCATCTAGACATGATCATGAAATGTTTCAAAACTGTCGTTTACTGTCTTAAACTTAGCGTTAAAATATGAGGTTTTCTTCAAAACTGTCTTTATCCAAAATAGTTTCTGTAACAAAACTTTCCTTATCCATCTGTAAAGTGATGTTTCAAAACTGTCCTTTTCCTGTGTTAGTGTAAATGTAAATAAATGTTTTTTTTTTCAAAACTATCTTTATCTTGAACACTCAGTTCCTTATAATATTAAAATAAATTACTTTTCTTTCGTGTATTCGATATCTCTTTAGACGAGTTTTAAGAGGGAAATTCATTTTTTTTTCCTTACAGAACACACTGTTCGAGATTTCCACCGTTTTATATGCCAGTTATTGTCAATTACTTGTAACTTATGGTGGTGAATACTTGTCTGGAATGTTTTAAGGTTGACATCGATTACTGACGGGTGTTCTACATGCCTCCAACTAAACAATCAAATTCAGCTAGCTGTTAAGGGTTCAGAGTCAAAATCTGATCTCATTATCCAGTTCAGAGTTCATAATTTAAAAGCCAAAGCGTTTTACAACCAACTGAAGGAAAACAAACTAACAGAGTTCTTTTATTCTCCTACGATTACCAAAAAAACATGGTCCTTCCATAAGTGTCCGGCCAAACTGCGTATTACAGTAGGCAACTATATTATTATAATTTTACGGTCTGTCATGAGCACTCAAAATCTTCACAAAATAAGGACACAGTTACCATCTATGCCTGGCTGGAAAATGAAAGAGCTAAGGGCTCTAATGAAATCCCTTCTGCTTTACTTGATACACTGAGGAATGCAAAATTTGAAAATGACTGTGATTACGTTCGATTCTGTTCAGATGGCTGTCCTGGACAGAATAAATACTCGACCGTGATTGGGGTAGTGTTGAAGTGGTTTAAAGAAGCGCCAAATACAGTAAAGAAGATCGAATTTGTTTTTCCTGTAGTAGGACATTCTCTCCTACCACCCGACAGGGTTTTTGGAAGGATCGAAAAAGTAATTAGGAGGGATGGTACAATTGAGACACCTGACAAGTAGGCCTACATTACTATTTTTAAGGAATTTGGGACAGTGAAAAGTCTTTGTTTAGAAGTGCCTGTCTATGACTGGAAGTTCACCATCCATGAAGTGGTGAAAACTATTGGAAAGTGGGATTCTAAGTTGTCTTTGTGTAAAAGGATTATCTGAACTAAGGACACCAAGGAAACCATTATTTTTCGAGGTGAAGTGAAAGTGCACTACAGTTGCGATACTGGAGTTCCAGGATAATTATTAAAGAAGGGCAAATCTTTAAGCGGTATGACTCCTGTGCAGCTTGAAAACCACGTTCCTGTTAAACGAGCGAAGTTAAATGATGTGTCTTACCTTCTAGAAAAACATTTCGGAGATACCTGGAGAGAACGTGAAGAACTCGTCTACTACAAAATACTGATTGATGGTCAAGTCGATAGTGATGAAGTTCCAGAAGAAGATGAAAACGTGGATCAAGAAAATATTGATGAAGTGCTAGATCTTGTAGTTTATGTGTTGTAGAATATTTCTAGAGCTGTGTTGCAAGATGAACATTCAGTACTTTCTTTATCACATTTTGTAATAACAATATTTTGTCCAATAATAGGCACAATAAAGCCAAAATTCAATCTTACCTATCTCAAGTCATTATTTTGTTTCAAAACTCTCCTTCTCCAAAATATTTTATTAAATTCCAAAGAAATTATGTGTCAAATATTTGCGAAATGAAGTTTTTTAATAATAAGAAACAGAAATCAACACCGGAGAAAAGTTTCATTGAAAAATATTAACTAATATGGATGCTAGGAGTTTTTTTCATTTTCCCAAAAATGACAAAGTGGATAAAGAGAGTTTTGAAACTCACCTACTCATATGAAAGCCTTGTGCTGAAGTATTCGTGATGTAGAAAAGCTGAGATAAATTCAGACGATGTCAGTCGTTGTTGATAGAAGGCTGAACCTTTGAAATATGTAGCACGTTATGGAAGAAATGACTGTCTAACTGAAATTAATCCATATTTGGAGCGGAAGTCCGTAGAAGCATACAATGTATCTTAGGATTTGTTATTTCCAGCTTCTACTAATAATGATCCTGTTTTCGTGAATAACTCACAACTGGAAACGGCTACTGAAAGCTTTCTCGTGTACTCAGAAGACACATTTCTGCTGTGTCACATTGCCCGTAATGCTGCTGAAATGAGTAGCCTCCGTTTACGTCCATAGCTGTAACCAGAAATCGAGTTATACAAAGCATTTATACTGTATACGTATTTTCGGCCATCAGAGAGGTTATAGTTTTATCATTTTGACCAGACTAAGGACATGCATATACAATGTGATGTGTTCCGACACGATTGACTTTGAACGAGCATCATGAGTAATTTTATTCAGTTTTTTCATCAAGGTGAGATAGCTTCTGTGATCCTGTGACCAGCGTATTGGCTTTCAAAGCTAAGCAGTTTACGTTACATTCTCGGCTTGTACGAAATTTATTTAAGGGGTTAGATACAGCTTACAACAGTAAAAGTTTTGGAAATACTCAACATTTTTCTCCTCCTTTACTGTATCTTGTACACAATGTCCTACTGCTATATGAAAAAAAAAATATTTTTACGATTTAAAAAGAAAATATTTACTTTTCCTTTTTTTTTTCAAAATCAAAATGGTAGCAGTTCACTGTGCAGTGATGAAGCGTTTCCCTCATAACTCATAAACATGTTAACTTTTTCATGTTATCTCTCTTTTATTTTATTGCTGAAACTTATGTTTACAATATCATGCTCTTTCAACTATATTTCTTAATAAAATAATATTTTTTAAATTTTGTGTTAGAAGAGAATACTGATATTTGACCATTTTTAAATGAATTTATTTTTTATCGGACAATACATTGAAGGTAGAACAGGTATGTTACATCCTATTGTAGATATGACATGCATAAATACAGCCACCGGCGTGGCTCAGTCGGTTGAGGCTCTTGCCTGCCGGTCTGAAGTTGCGTTCGGGCTCGGGTTCGATTCCCGCTTGGGCTGATTCCCTGATTGGGTGTTTTCCGAGGTTTTCCCCAACAGTAATTTGAAGGCAATGGAGAATCACGGGCCTCATCTCGCCAATATCGCCGGTTGGGAATCACTGCACTAGACAGTCACAGTTAGTGGGATTCTGATCATGTCAGTCTGGCGCAATGTCACAATTTAAGATACAGAAAAACACAAGAGAATGGAATCGATCTGTCAGGAATCGAACATAAATACGCTGGAGTTATAACTGAAAACATTACCTCTGAGCCATAATTAGGCATATGACATTAAACATTCTTAGTTTCTAAGCATCTTCTGTAGATGTTTTAGCAACTGTGATTAGAATAAACATATCTTGTTTTACCATCTTTAGATTAAATAACCTTAATGGAGCAGTTAAATAAACGTTAGTACAGCATCTGTTTGTTGGTAAAATAACGCTTGTTTTTACATTCCAGAGAATGTTGAGATAACCTTTGTTTTCACATCTCGAGAGACATTAAATAACTGGCTAAATTACTTCTTCAAAGACGCTGGCAAGTAAGAACAAATATCGCATCGGCGTGTTCAATGTAGATGCAATCCTGATCCTATTAAAACTCGCAAGACGCGGACTCCAGACTCTGCGTGGAAATCACTGTATAACATAATAAAGAACGGGGAGGAGAGACTTGCAGGAGAACAAATGGGGCCGAATTGGCGCCGTAATTCCTAGCAACGGTTTGGGGATGGGGAAATCAGAGTGTTAAAGAGGGGGAGAGGATTCCATTGTGGTAGGACTCTGCTCTCGAGAGACGGAGGGGGTAGGATCCCAAGTCGATAAAATACCCACAGGAATAGCTCCACGGGGCTCATCTTAGAAAGGAATCGAATGACTAGGCTTACAAAATCATAAACAAGTTTACACAGGTGACTGCGCCATGACACGAGCTCTTTACAAAGAAAGGAAATATAGATTTTGATCATATGATAATTCTCAATTTTATCCAAACTAATGGATCACAGGGAGTGAACCAAGATTGAAGGTTGTCACCTAGTCTTTTCAATATGTACAGAGATGATCTTATAAAAACTCGAAGATGGAGGTGAATCTAGAAAGAAGAATAAGCACGTGTGCCATAATAACAATGACGTATTCACTATGACGTAGGCCGCAACGCTTGAATCGCGATGTATGCATCTCATCTGAATATCTTCTACGCGCCACGTGACAAGAAATGAAATGCAGGACACAAGGTAACATATCATTTATTTCCAATCTTTAACAATTTTGTATCACTTTTGTAATATCACATACAACAGTTCTGTGCTTCAGAGAAACTATATTAACAAAATAAAGGAACATTTTGTAACATAACCTGCAAGGTCATCCATTCCTCTTTAATCAATGCCCAGGAGCAACTAATCGATACGAACTTATGAAAGCATATTGTCAGCTATGGATCCCGATTTTCTTTCACAGTTTTCCTACAATTTATAATGCTAAGATGCCATAAAATGTTGTATCCAACTCGTGGATAATCTTATTATAACACTCGTGAAAATTGTCGCACGAACCCTAGTGAGTGCGACAAACATTCACTCGTGTCATAATCATCAAGATTATCCACTTGTTGCATAAATAACTATTATGTTTGGTGATGATGTCACAGTGAAAAAAAAATTACAATATTCCGTTCACAGACTATACCAGCTGGGAAAATAACACCATAACTTGAAAATTTCAAGTAATAAAACTGAAATAATACTAACAGAGACAAATTTTCAATCCGATCAAGAACAATAGTTGATAAGCTCATAGAAAAAGTATCTCATTTTTATTATTTAGTTTGCAATACATTTTATAATTTAGAGAAATTGAAAACAAAATAAACAAATTTCAATTGATATTTATTCATTCATAGTGTTCTGTCCAGGGGCAGGTCT
Source organism: Periplaneta americana (assembly GCF_040183065.1). Lineage (NCBI taxonomy): Eukaryota > Metazoa > Arthropoda > Insecta > Blattodea > Blattidae > Periplaneta > Periplaneta americana. The sequence goes on along the minus strand of NC_091121.1, from coordinate 148,195,081 downwards.
TTCACTGCATATCCAACTTTCTCCAGTCTTTCCTATTTTCTGCCTTCCTCGTAGTCTCCGCATATGATCCATATCTATTAATGTCGTTTACTATTTGATATCTTCTTCTATCCGAACTCTTCTCCCGGTCATCATTTCTTCCAGTGCATCCTTCAGTAGGCAGTTCTCTCTCATTTATCTCTTCCTGATCAGTTTCAGCATTATTCTTTCTTCACCCATTCTTTTCAACACAACTTAGTTTCTTATTCTATCTGTCCATTTCACATGCTCCATTCTTCTCCATATCCACATTTCAAGTGTTTCTAGTCGCTTCTCTTCATTTTGTCGAAACCACCTGGTTTCGCTACCAGACGCACTAACCGTTACTCCACAGATGTGGACAAACTGGATAAATCATCTGCATCGCATTAGTAGAGATAGAATCCCAAAAGTCATGCTTCACTATCATCCAAACGGGAAGAGATCTCTCTGTCGTCCAAAGAAGCGCTGGGTTGAAAATTCAACTGTGAGATCGTAACACGCCATATGGCCTAATACTTTAAGGGAAGATTATTATTATTATTATTATTATTATTATTATTATTATTATTATTATTATTATTATTATTAGTGAAATTTAGTAGTTGTAGAAGTAAGAGAGATTATAAGTGAATGGTGAATTTGCAAAACGACTTAAGTCCCTAGAAGTAGTTTTGAGAAAATTAAAGAAAACTGTTTTTGGCCTCGCTGAACCATACATGGTTGCAATATAATTTTTTTATATGTAAGATAAATATTTTAGTATAAAAATTCATACTTTTGTACTCTCTTTCAGGTCGTAAAAAATTTAATTATCTTCAGGGCTTAAGTTGTTCTACAAATTAACTTCAATCCTGCATCATAATTATTAGGTTACTGACAATCAATCATTGATCAACTGATAATCAACTAAATGTATTTATACCAAAATCATAAAATAACCTTATTGTAATTCTTGAACAACAGTATTTTGAACAATTTTTTAATCACCAGAGCACAGACCTCTGATGGAGAAAATTATGATGAAGAAATGTTTCTAAGCACTTATTGTCATTAAGAATTTGATTAGTGTGTTCTTATTTTGTCCCAGACAACTGTCGCAAAATAACCACAGTTCTTTAATATACGGGATAGGACATAGTTATTGAAATAGTATGCAGGAGAAAATTACATACCTCATTAAGACTGTTCTTGGCCTGTCCCTCATGGTAGACACAAAAGGACATTTCACTAGTTTTCATGTTGTGCACAGAGAAAGCTGGGACGGTAAGCTGGCGATAGTAGTACTTATCCTGAACTGGTGTTTAGGTAAGCATACATTTTTCGTGTAGTCAAATGTAACAGCAAGAAAATCCTCTCTCTCGATGCTTAATTTGGCTCCATTTTGCAATACTTTTTACTTCAGCTACAAGTTTAGCATATTACTGAGCATATTGCTTTTCATTTTCATGCTCTGTTCTTCAAACGTATTAAATTTTCTCAACTAAAGAATTACCATGACAACATACAAAAAACATTTCGTCAGCTGATTGTATGATTAAAATTACATATTATGTAAGTTTCTTCAGTACTTGACAGGCAAAACAATTTAAGTCCAGGACTAAAGTCGTTTTACTCCTTAACAAACATTCTGCTACTAAGAAAAACTATATAAAAGTCGTGGATTAAAGTCATTCTGTTACTAAATGATGACCCTTGCACATAGTAGCATAATCATGCTCTCAACTCAAATCACCCAAAAATGTGGACTTAAGGCGTTTCGCAAATTCACCATTCAATTCTAATAGTAACAATCTAGTAACAGTAGTAGTAGTAGTAGTAGTAGTAGTAGTAGTAGTAGTAATAATAATAATAATAATAATAATAATAATAATAATAATAATAATAATAATAATGATAATGACAAGGTAGTGAGAAAGTTGTCATGAGATATGCTTGCAGGAAATTTTAATTTTTTAAAATCTGAATTCGTAAACTTGTCTATTGCACTTATTAATAAACTATGAAGAATATTTCATTTTCGAAGATTTTAAAATACCATTTCATTAAACTTTCGAAATTCATCAATGTTTTCATACATCTCTTCTTAACTTTCATTATTTCTATTACTTCTGACACCTCACTATCCTTTCATTATTTCTATTACTTCTGACACCTCACTATCATATTCATTTATGATCCAGCACAATCCCAATGTATTTTCCGAGACATCGTCGTATCTTATTCCAGCAGCCACCAAATAATAAATTCGTTTCGATAGTTTACTGCTGTCGGGTCCACAGTGCAGTTTTTCTAGTCATGTCAGATTACAGTCCTCGGAGCATCGGGTTGTACAATACATTTTTATACTACCAAAAGTCTGCAGGATTAACACAGGCAGTGTTGTAATACGAATTGTACCACGCTATTATCCTAGCATTTGTGGATGCGGTTCACCGCGATTTAATGGAACATGGCTGCCCACAATAACGCCACCAGACGACATTTTAATTTGTCCAGATTCGAGGATTGTGCCCCTACGTATTAATATTTAAACTTAGGTATTGTGTGAAGCAAAAAGCATGTCGATAAATCACAACTTTTTTTTTACGATTCTACCCACGAAATAAAAGGATTATTAAAACAAAAAATACCATTTCCTGTTCACGATTTAGTTCCATTAAAATAGTAGTAAGGCAATGGTTAAGCCAACGTCCATATTATCTGAAGAATGTAAATTTCACTTCCACACTTACGGATTTAAAACTAAGCTGAGAGAAACATCGGCAACAATAATTGTTTATTCTTTTACTTTATATTTGCTATTTCAGGGAATGAGATCGCGGACTCCCTAGCAAAAAAAGAAAGAAAAGAGATTGAAATATTGTTATGGACGACCTCCCAATGTCGCTCTACAAACTCTGTATCTACAAGCAGTAAGAGGTGGTTTCGTAAAGAATGAGTAGGATAACTTTTTTGTTGTTCTGTCGGACAAAATGTAATATGTTTAGGTTACTTTGCTCAACGGTTCAATTAGAGGTATATAGAAACATTAATTGCCACCCTGAATAATGTATTATTATTATTATTATTATTATTATTATTACTCCACTAAGTATGTGTTTTTATAATTCTTCTGTACGTGCATGAATATTGATATTTTTAGATCTTCTCCCAAGAAGGATAAAATTATTAGTGTTTCTCTCAATTTTAATATTTTTAATCTTTAGATGAGGGTAACTATTTATTAGTTATTCATTTAATAATAATATTATAGAAAAACTGATTCAATATTATTTGCCAACGAACTGTTAAACGCCAAGAATTGACATGTCTTAAATCATAGTCAGGAAGAGAAAGATGAGATAAATAAATATAAGGAAGTCAGCTATATAATGGGGTTTGAAATATTTCGTGCTTTATTTATTTATTTATTTATTTATTTATTTATTTATTTGTTTATTTATTTATTTACTCTGGTGTAGTTAAGGCCATCAGGCCTTCTCTTCCACAACACCAGCCTCTTAATAGAACAGAATTTCTGAAAAGAGTAAATAACTTTTGCATAAAAAGTTTTTAATTTTGATAACCTACGAATTTCTCGACCAAGTATCGAGAGAAGAATTTAGAAAATTCCTGATTATAGGTTATTCAAGAAGAAGGTTAAAAAAAAGAAGCAAGAAAAGTCGTATATTATTCACTGGGTCTTGATGACAGCAGTGACATTACTGACACAGCAAAGCTTGAGATTTTTATCCGCGGGATTGATCAAGTTGTTAGTACAGGAACCACCACTGGTTGTAGTTTTCATGCCAAATATCTTTCCTCCGTCTCCTTACTTCATAGACTGTAGCATGTAATCATGCAGTTCGAGTTTTTGTCACCGCTGGTGTTAACATTCAACATAAACATGGATGGGCAACTCGTGCTCACAAAGTGCTAAAAAACCTTGAAAGAGAGAAAGACAGACGGAGTCAGCCGCAGCAGTTACAAGATGTTTGTAGTTTCGCTGCAAAAGCCACGGTGCGCTCTGGCGGCTCATGCAGGTGATCGTGATATCTACTCCATGATTTGAATTTGAGAATGACGCTGTTACAATAATTATAGTAATTTTAGATAGACTGTACCTAAATATACATAATCAAATTATATTATTTCCTAGCTCTGTAAATTAGTTTAGTACTGGAAAAACAACCTGAATACACCTTTTCAAGAGACAACAAACATAGCTGCAACACTTATTTATTATTATACTATTTGTTAATATCCATTTTATGTCTTATTTGAAACAAAGAACGCGAGAATTTACAAGTCTTTATATATTAAAGAGTATTCCTCTGTACTCAGAAATATAATAGTCTATATTCGCAAACACAAATTTATTCAAGGAAGTATTTTTCGCATGTCACGGCAGATGAAATAAACTTACTTCTAAGCTCTTTCTGTACATTGAGAGCTTTTACACTTCTTTCTTGTATTAAACTCTGACTCAATTATATACAGCATAGGCTATATGGAAGCAAAAAGTATATTTGGAAATTCTGACTTAGGCAGCATTATGAACTGTTCGATTCCTGATTTCGATGGAACCTGAGTGTCGCGCTGTTCTGCAGATTTAGCAATTCAAGCTATAAACTTTCAGGACCTTCTATCGGCTGTAAGCCAAAAGAATTTAAGAAAAATCTCGATTCCTTGTCAATTGTCACTGTTTTTCCAAACTTACCAGCGAATTCTGCTGTAAGTCTTGCAGTAGGGTCTTATATTTAATAAGAAGATTTTCTTATCACTCTTCAAGATAGTTTATAGTCAAAGAAAGTGAAGTTGTCTTTGTTCTACATGATACTGCCACATTTCAAATTTATCCATAAATGCTCTTAGCTAGTCGATCATATGTCGTGGAGTTCTGTAACTCGCACGCACAACGTGCTAACGATATTTGATATCAGTCTCACCTTGTTGATATCCCATTTTTACCTTTAGCTAATCTAAACCAGATCTAGACAATATTTCTTTACTAAAACCTTCACTGTGTTTATTTGTAACATAAATGTCAAGCGTAAGAAAGTTAATAGAATATAATACAAGCTTCACCTCCTTTCTTAATAAAAAATCTCTCTCTTTCGACTAATCACTAAAGGGAAATGATCTGGGGATTATATTGTTTTTCACTTAAAATGAGCCGCCACTTACTGCAGACGCGAGCAAACTTGTATACAGACACTACAGTGCAGAGTCCGTTCTACCTGCACTGAGGTTGTGTTCACACTTCGAGAGCACGAGTTGCCCACCCATGAACATGAACTTCCAAAGTTAATGTAAACAAAGATTCGATTGCTGAGTTGAAGGACAAACTCTCACAGTCCCTATTGCGTTAATATGAAGTACTCACACTTGACGTCTATCTGGACGGAGAGGGGCTCGCTGGCGCCCACCAGGTTCTGGGCCTCGCAGGTGTAGGTGCCCGTGTCCCGCCGCCCCACTGGCCGGAACTGCAGCGTCTCCTCCAGGCTCACGATGTCGCTGCGACCCGCTCGCTTCCACACGATCTTCGCCGTCGGATTGGCATCAGCCACGCACCGCAGCACTACGCTGTCCTGTCCTTCCTCCAGGTCTTGCGTCGGAGCGCCTTGCAGACGAACTTCCGGTGGATCTGCGAACATGTCACATGAAGAAAACTATCATTATACAGAAAAGTTGTTTACATATGCCACTTTCTGCCTCATCCCTTTTTCTAATAGCTCTCTACATTTAATAATGATACGTCACAGTCCAGTATATACAGTCACGAAGCTTGAGTTGTGAGGGTGCTAGGAACAAGAGACTGTGCCGGTAATATTTCGCATTGTCTGTAATGAGGCGATATTAGCGATCCTAGTGGTTAGCAACTATCTATGGATGCATATTTACTACGTATTGAGCTTCGTGACTGTATATAGTAGACTGTGACTACGTCTAGAATCGGTCGGGATAGGCCAAAAATTTGTTTTAAAAAAAAGGGAAAACTTTATAGGGAATAGGAATGAAATCTTTAGATAAGAAAGAAGTGAAGTTGTAGATGGAATAGGAGTGAAATTTTAGATGGAAGAGAAGTAAAATTTTAGATGAAATAGAATTAGAATTTTTAGATGGAATGGAAGTGACTTTTCAGATGGAATATAAGTGAAATTTTTAGATGGGATAGAAGTGAAATTTTTAGATGAATAGAAGTGAAAATTTTACATGGAATAGAAGTGACATTTTAGATGGAAGAGAAGTAAAATTTTGAATGAAATAAATTAGAATATTTAGATGGAATGGAAATGACATTTCAGATGGAATAGAAGCGAAATTTCAGATGGATGGAAGTGAAATTTTTAGATGGAATATACGTGAAATTTTTAAATGGAAAAGAAATGAAAATTTTAAATAGAATAGAAGTGAAATTTTAAATGGAATACTGGCCTTAATTTTAAATACTGAACTTTTTGTCTCGTTTGTTCAAATCATTGAATGGCTAGAAACTTAACTTCAAGATTAACTTAAAACATCACTTCAACGTTCACGATGAGACTTGTTTAAGTAAAGAGTCGAAAATATTGAATTGTGACATGGAACTATATGAGTTTAATAAAATACTCGAAGATAAAAGTCTACTTTCCCATTAATTGAGCCTAAATGTCGTACAAGTGCAGCCCTTAAACATGGTGCTACTTTCGGCCCAAGACTATATAATAAAATTACAAACCATTTTCCAAATTTGAAATATTTTAAAATTGGAGCTTTAAAAAAAATTACAAAATTATTCATGACTTATAATATTAACAAATGTGTGTATTTTTTGCCTTTCATTTCTGTCGACTATATTCATGTTTTTTATTGAATATCACTGGCTTCTGTCGGATTGTCAATTTATATTAAATGTGTTTTTTCTCTCTTTTTCTCTTTCTTCTTTTTTTTGCTCTTGTATGTTATTTATTGGTTTGAATTAAGTTACTTACTATATTTAGTAAACTGTCCTTGTAAATTTTATGTTATATTATTGGCTAAGACCACACCGTACACGAGCCTGGGTCTCACGGTAGCGGCTAGAAACATTTTTGTTTTATAATTTTAATTTGTACTCACTAGCTAGCTAGTTAAGTAAATAAAAGTTAAATAAAATAATTCGTCATCGTCGTCGTCGTCATCATCATCGTCGTCGTAGTCATCATCATCATCATAATCTGGACCATCTATATACCGGTATACATTTTATATTTTCCATCGTGATTGCCGAAATGTTGTATGAAGCTAAGAGAAATAATTTATAGAATTTTTTAAGTAATGACTTTGCATCGTTCAGCCAAGTGATTCTCATGTACTAGCGATGCGTCAAAGTTGTAGTTCTTTTCGCCGCCGCGCCGTAGGCTTTATCCTCGGTGCAAATGGGAGATGAGCCGCATGGCACAGAACAATTAAGCTTAATGGAGCAATGGCGAAATGACGGTAGCGAAAATGGGAATACACTGCGAGAACCTAATACCAACAACAATCTTAATCACAAATTCTACTTGAACTCACTGGGATATCCAATTTACCAATGTACAGTACATAGACGACGCTCTAATCTATTAGCTGTAGAATTAAATATCTTAATTGGACATGCCACTCAATACCTAAGGAAAGGAAATACAATCACGCAGCTGAGAATGTTCTATATCTATATTAAAGTGTAAGCAACAGCTAACAAGTAATATTTTAATGTGGCGCGAGAGTCACTATCATGTGTTCGAATCTGGCGTAGAGGCAGGGGCGGCCCGTCCTTATGTGCTACAGTGCTACAGCACAATGATAATTTTTGCTGAAATAAAGTGTTTGCAATACCATAGTATTTGATCTGCCATTTTACAATGTTCATGACGTGTTATAGAGAGTTTAGTCTTCGCTCTTCGCTCTTTGGTGCCTCAGGGGGTTCGTTGTGCTACTCAAAACTTACACGAAAATATAGACAGTTAATGCGCATGTGCGAAGCTGAAATAACTGCTCTGATTGGCCATTTTTACGCGGGGAAGTGCTGTAGTCAGCTTCAGCACAACAAAGCTTGGAGATTGCAAAAGTAAAGCGTAAGGAAAGAATGCTTGTTTGTGAAGGAACTCGGAACTATGTACAATGTATTTGGTGATTCAAATGTTCGACTGCTGCTGCCATCTACCAGTTTTTTTAGGTTCCTCCTGAATCAATCAGCAAGCGACGGAAAATTGAATCCCAGAAAATTGATGCCAAGAAGGTATGTAACCGTATAATTCAGGAAACTACTCATCGTTTCCAATCTTTAAGCTATCTAGACGCAACAAAATTGTTAAACAGCGAATTTTTTGACAATTTTTTGCATAATTTTCCTGAAAGCGAACTTGAAGTTGCTGTCAACAGCTATACAGTACTGAACAAAAGAACGTTAAAGACACAACTTGGAGTTCTATACGGAAGATCCGACTTCCGAAATATAGATGGCTGTTCAATTGTTACAAAACATAGTCTCCAACAATTCACGGGATCCATTCTGTGAAGTAACGAAGTTGTTAAATATTTTGGTTACAACACCAATGACCACTGCTGAGCCAGAAAGATGTTTTTCTTGCTCGAAACGCATAAAAACGTTTTGAAGGAACACTATGTCCCAGGATCGCCTCACTGTTCTTGCAATACTGTCAATAGAAAAGAGTATAATGTCCAGGATGGAGGGATTTAACGTTTAACACCAGGGTAATTGACAAGTTCTGCAGTAGGAACGAACTCCATATTTCGTCACTATGCGAGTCTCAAATTAAGGTAAATGCATATTAGTGTATACAGTAGGCCGATATAGAGATTGTAGCACACTCATTATTTTGACCACCAGCCGCTACTGCGTAGGGGATGGATATTTGCTCGTCTTTATTGTGAAAATCAACATGAGAGATTGTCGCATATGTTGAAAGATGAAAAAGATTTTTTATTTATTTTTTACTACTTCATGTACGAGTACTGAAAGACTCATGCAAAATGTTCCATAACATCTGGGTTTGAAGGACTTTTTTCAATTGTTTTTATCTCACCTAAGAAATAAGAACACCTCCTCCCCCCCCTCTCTCTCTCTCTCTTTATATATACATATATATGAAGAAGCATTTCCTAGCTATGTTTTTTATAGTAAGAGGAGCACTTCCGACATTCACTCCTGCAGCGCAGACGCCATTTCTTTTTACATTACCCTGTTCTCTCTTTACGGACAAATGATGACAGGGCTATCTAGCCTCTGTTGAGTGATGAGGTGGGATCGGACAGCAAACTTGGTTTCGGTAAAAAAAGATGAAGTACTGAAAAAGAGGGGGGAAGGAAAGTGGATATGTGATGTAGGTTCTCATATAGAGGTCTCTGTAGTATGCTATCTGCGCGACAGTATTAGTTCTCCCGTCATGCACCACGCAGGGAGACAAATGACAACACAAGAACGCTGTTAGCGTCACTGCAGCATTGCAAAGTGTGTGAATGCCACAAGGAAAAAAAATAATGTAAATGATAGCCAACATGTGACAGAGTCATTTATAAATCTGGTCTGTTCGGACATGACAAAACGTTCGATCTTTCTAAAATTTGAAGGAGATGTGACATGTTTGTATTTTTTTGTTCCATATAGCCATGCTTTGCTACGTCTATGACTTTTCTTTACGTTTGTGGACTCTTTGAAAGAAGTGTGGATAGGCTTCGCAAATCGTTGTAGAGCTGACTTCAAATCCCGGATCTGTCCAAATTTTGACTGTCTTATTCATAGTACTCCCTTTCTCCTTTCATAATTCCACAATACGTCCATAATCCACAGCCAAGTACTAATGCATCGTTTATTTTCCTGGTTCTCCGAGTTGTAACATGTAACGCTTCGACACGTAGAAGGGCTGTCGGAATGGATCCTATGCTGCTTAGTCACCTTGACGATATGAACTTAAGGCAAGGGGATGTAGACCGTAGGGGCCCATTGGGTGAACGGGTGAGGGGTCTCATGCGGCCGGTGGGCTTGTACACCTCATTATTATTCATCCCACAATTTGGGGTGCTACTACTACTGTGGCATGTAGTATTTGTTTATTTATTTAACTAGCTAGCGAGTACAAATTAAATTTATAAAACAAAATGTCCTTTCAAGAGTTGACCAAGATGGAATGAAATTACAAATTCTTTCAACAGGATTTCATAACCGATCGTATAGTGAATATATGTCTTCAAGAAATTAATCAAGTGTTCCAGGGCAGAGTTATTAGTGTTAATCTGCGGCCCCCTCTATTCCTCGAATTGGCTTCCTTTGATTTTTATCTTTGGGATTCACTGAAAGAAAAATGTACAGGATAAACCCATACACCTTAGAAGATTTCAATCATAATACCTATCAGGAGATTGCCTCTATTTCTCGACAAGAATTTGAGCATGTGATGGGAGATGTAGAAAGCAGATGATAAAAATGTATAGAAAAGACTGGTGGTTAGCTTCATTATGTTCTTGATTAAATTGGGCGAGTACCCATAACATATTATTCAGCGCACCGTGTGTCGATAGGTGTACCGTTTCAAAGCATAAAAAAACTGCAGTGCGGGAGGACCACGTTAGAGTGAGGCATCCAGTATTTAATATATCAATAAATAATTTAGACAAACAAACCGATCATTTTCATCATTATCACGATTAATCTTTAATTTTCGATTCAGTCTCGGTGAGTGATATGGTAAGTTAAAATGAAGCTGTGCTAGAATTTAACTGGCGTGAAACAAATAATTATAGAGAAAATGTAACCTTTAGCGGTTTCATTCACCACAATGTTCCATGCCATTAAATAAAGCGCTGAAAGCAAAAGTGTAGAATGGACTTAATTGAATAGTCCCTTGAAGAGTGTTTCATCTTCGTCTAATACAGGACTGAGTACTACATAATAACTCAATGGAGTCCCTGCAGACTACCCCTTAACTCCTCACTCCACCTTCCCCGGCTTAGACAGTAATGTTTTGGTCCGATATGAACAGACAGAAAGATAAGCATTGCTCAGTGACGGATTGTATAAGGCAAACATAATAGCTTTTACGATCTTTCGGCTCTCGCTAGTCGCCTGAAATCCACTACTGATGAACAGTGCCTTACTTTTTATTTGTTTATACGGCGGTGTAAGCAAAAAGGACATGGGCGGAGGTTTCTGAGATTTATTTTACTTCCCCGTTGTGCCCAGGGCTGGTCTAATAACTTCTGAAACCTGTTCCTCTACTTGAGGTTCAATAAGCATTTGATGTAAAAGATTGTTTGACCCCTTCCTTTTCAACTGTTGTGAGAATTATATCGTCAACCAACACTAGGCATTCCTAAATGGTGAAACTTTCTCACTATATGATCAGTAGGGCTACGAAAAGGGAGCACTTAAAGCTAGTGATAGTAGGGGAAATTCACCCCATTCCACCCGCCGCAGCTATACTCGGTACCATCACTAGCTTTAACTGCTCCCTTTTCATAGCCCTAATGATCAGTATGGTTCAAGTCCACGTCTTATGACAATACAGGACAGGCTCAAGACCTTTTTATTTTATTCATTTTAATTGATTATCTAACAACATTTTATCAACTACTAGGTTATTTAGCGTCGATGGAATTGGTGATAGCGAGATTCGTTATGAAATTATCTAACATTCGACTTAAGGTTGAGAAAACCAGGGGAAAAAAAACACCAAGCGGGTTGTTTCTTAAAACAACTACTGTATTTCGGCTAATGGCAAAGAAGACAAGTGCCAACTTGTCAGATTTTTGTTTCCTAAACATAGAGACAGGTGATTTGTGACGAGAAGCAAGTAACAAGAAAATTAGAAGTGAATTTTATAGTCTGACCAGTGTTCTGTTTCTTGAAGAAATTACTCATCACATTTAATTATAACTTTTAAATTATTTTGACAAATCCAAGACGAATGGTTAAACTTACATTCTTTCTATAGGCCATCTACACTTTTGGAGCAGTGACGTATATTTATTTATTAATTTAGCTAGCAAAGTGAGTACAAATTAAATTTATAAAACAAAAATGTTTCTATCCACTACCGTAAGAGCCAGGCTTGTGTACGGTGTGGTCTTAGCCAATAATATAACACATAATTTACAAGGACAGTTTACTAAATACAGTAATTAACTTAATTCAAACCGATAAATAACACACAAGAGCAAAAAAGGAGAAAGAGAAAAAACACATTTAATATAAATTGACAATCAGACAGAAGCCAGTGATATTCAATAAAAACATGAATATAGTCGAAAGAAATAAAAATGTAAAAAATACACACATTTGTTAGTATTATATCATGAATAATTTTATAAATTTCTTTTTAATAGGTTTAATTTTAAAAATTTGAAATATGGTTTGTAATTTCATTATAAAGTCTTGCGCCGAAACTAGCACCAATATAGTTGTTATTTAGTCAACTGTCCGACGGTAAATTCGAACCTCATAAATGATACTAATAAGGCATCACTCATGAGGTAACTAAGTCGAGAGTTAATGGGATAGGATGGCCAGTTCCTTTTCCCCTTCATTTCATACATCGCTGACCAGTAGCATATTTCACTAATCAGACTTAAGATATATAGTTATATACAAACAACTGGCACATCGTCAAATGAGATGTACTGCATGAAAATAATAGATGTACAGTACATATCAGCAAGAACCTCAATCATATGTGTGAATAAATAGTAGCAAATAAATGTGGTTAAGCGATTCAGAAGGGGAAATTGAGATACAAAATACTGAAAGGAAAATAATTTAGCCTACAGGAGAAGTGTTATTCATTCTGGTAGGGAAAATAAACACGGATTTAACGAGCGATTGAGGTTAACCTAAGGAAAATGAAGGAGTTTTAACTTAATTAGAAGTGAATTTAAAGGAAACAACGGTCGAATTAATGGTTTACCAATTGCAAAGAAATTTCCTTCCATTTTAATTTTTTATTAAATCTCTTGTTATTTTTGTTGAAAATATACCAACATAATTTCATTTTCTTCTCTGATTTTATGCAGAAATGCTATATTGTGATCTATCATGCTTGTCAAACTTGTTAACAATTGATAAACTGGTCAACAAATTTAAGAAACAAAATAAGTTACTGAACTTGTTACTTATCTCTAATTTCATTGTCAGTTTGTCACTAAACAAACTAATCACTTCGAGAAATAGACCCTTGGTAATCGGTCAAAACGAGAATCGAACTCACGCTCGAGAGCGACTCCGCTGAGCTATGCCGGTGGCTCTCAATGCTTTGAACACACCCGGTACCCATAGAAATGTTAAATGTGATGTTTTATTTAACGACGCTCGCAACTGCTGAGGTTATATCAGCGTCGCCGGATGTGCCGGAATTTTGTCCCGCAGGAGTTCTTTTACATGCCAGTAAATCTACTGACATGAGCCTGTCGCATTTAAGCACACTTAAATACCATCGACCTGGCCCGCGATCGAACCCGCAACCTTAGGCATAGAAGGTCAGCGCTATACCAACTCGCCAACCAGGTCGACGTACCCATAGATGTTATGTTTTATTTAACGACGCTCGCAACTGCAGAGGTTATATCAGCGTCGCCGGATGTGCCGGAATTTTGTCCCGCAGGAGTTCTTTTACATGCCAGTAAATCTACTGACATGAGCCTGTCACATTTAAGCACACTTAACCCTTTCCAGCCCAAATTAAATTGAAAATTAAAAAAAAAAAATTATGACATGAAGGAGAAACGCTGCCCGATAGTGTTTTGTTTCGGGATTTCAGGCGTGCCAGCTATCTTAAAAATAACTAACAATATGGCTATGATAACATATGGAGTCATTTGGCATTTTACATGCATTCTCAGAGCAGGTAAAGTGTATGATGCCATATGGAATCATTGGGCTGGAAAGGGTTAAATGCCATTGACCTGGCCCGCGATCGAACCCGCAACCTTGGGCATAGAAGGCCAGCGCTATACCAACTCCCCAACCAGGTCGACAATACCCATAGAAAGAACATGAATCTGAATCCGAATCTATCGATTATTTTGCCGGTATGCTACAACTTTAGCCGTAAGTTGAACAATTTTTAAATTCGTTTAGTAACTGTTGTAGACGCTAAAATGATTTGTGATATCCCTGATAAACGATTTCCTCCCCCATCTCTGCAGCTGTGGCAAGTGCAAGACTTCTGAAGTACTTGAAGAGAAGGGGGACGCAGCTAAAAGGACGAATATAGGGCCCGGGAGACAATACGTGAGCCACCAGTGAGGGCAGCTATGGTTAATCTACGGCCCAGGGGCCACATTACGCTTGTAAGGTAATACCTTACCTCTTCCAGCAAGCATAGTATTGTTTGTGCATGACGAAACTTTGCTTTTAATGAACATCGACAAATCAGACTAAAAGTCACAAACGTCATAAAGCTGAAGTGAAGATATCAAGATCTGTGGCAACATACGTTTAACAGAGTTGGATGCTGATGATGATGATGATGATGATGATGATGATGATGATGATGATGATATGACAGTGAAAATTATTGCAATAATTGTAATTATAAAACTGAAATGAGGAAAAGCTAGTGTGATACGATATTATATTGTACTCAAACATTTCAGTAAAAACAATGGAAGAAATTATCTAGATTGATAAGGAAAGATTTTTGTAATCTGCGAAATATTATTTTTATCATTATCACTATCATCATCTTTTTATTTCATGTTTATAATAGGGGTGATGATGATAATGATGATGATGATGATGATAATAATAATAATAATAATAATAATAATAATAATAATAATAATAATAATAATAATAATAATGTTTCTTAGTGAAACTTACAGAAAAGTCCGTAGGCTATTGGCCAGTTTCTATCTGATGCTTTTCCAATTCACTGCGGGCTAAAGCAGGGAGATGCATTATCACCTTTACTTTTTAACTTCGCTCTAGAATATGCCATTAGGAAAGTTCAGGATAACACAGAGGGTTTGGAATTGAACGGGTTACATCAGCTACTTGTCTATGCTGATGACGTGAATATGTTAGGAGAAAATCCACAAACGATTAGGGGAAACGCTGAAATTCTAGTTGAAGCAAGTAAAGCGAATGGGTTGGAAGTAAATCCCGAAAAGACTAAGTATATGGTTATGTCTCGGGACCAGAATATAGAACGAAATGGAACTATAAAAATTGGAGATTTATCCTTCGAAGAGGTGGAAAAATTCAAATATCTTGGAACAACAGTAACAAATATAAATGACACTCGGGAGGAAATTAAACGCAGAATAAATATGGGAAATGCCTGTTATTATTCGGTTGAGAAGCTTTTGTCATCTAGTCTTCTGTCAAAAAATCTGAAAGTTAGAATTTATAAAACAGTTATATTACCGGTTGTTCTGTATGGTTGTGAAATTTGGACTCTCACTTTGAGAGAGGAACAGAGATTAAGGGTGTTTGAGAATAAGGTTCTTGGGAAAATATTTGGGGCTAAGAGGGATGAAGTTACAGGAGAATGGAGAAAGTTACATAACACAGAGCTGCACGCATTGTATACTTCACCTGACATAATTAGGACCATAAAATCCAGACGTTTGAGATGGGCAAGACATGTAGCACGTATGGGCGAATCCAGAAATGCATATAGAGTGTTAGTTGGGAAGCCGGAGGGCAAAAGACGTTTAGGGAGGCCGAGAAGTAGATGGGAGGATAATATTAAAATGGATTTGAGGGAGATAGGATATGATGGTAGAGACTGGATTAATCTTGCTCAGGATAGGGACCAATGGCGGGCTTATGTGAGGGTGGCAATGAACCTCCGGGTTCCTTAAAAGCCAGTAGTAGTAATAATAATAATAATAATAATAATAATAATAATAATAATAATAATAATAATAATAATAATAATAATATTAATAATAATGAGTGAAATTAAGGTGATAATGCCGGCGAAATGAATCCAGGGTTCAGCGCCGAAAATTACCCAACATTTGCTCTTAATTTTTTGAGAGAAAACCCCGGAAAAAATCTCAATCAGGTATTATCGCCGCGCCCTCATGCTTAACATGTCGGCATCATACAATAACGTGCGGTGTGCTTTTAAAACATAATTTTGCCGACCGATTGTTGCTCTGTAGGTTTTACTCTAAGCGTCACGTTGTCACGTCTACTTCCTCGATAAGAATAAGCACTAGTTTGTTATATTGTTAAATGGCTATTATTATTATAATTATAATAATTATTATTATCATTTCATATACGAATACGTTGACATTCTTAACTCTTAATAATAACTCTTTAATAATAATTTTTAATCACATACCTTAATGTTCGTCCTCAGCACAAGACATTGCAACCTCGGTTTTAGTCCACGTGGATTAGACAAGTAGGTGTCATTTAATAATGGAAGCACCTTATTGGTTGCAATATTGAAATTGAGGCGAGTGATTGGAGCGGCGACATAAGAAATTGAAAACAATAATGCAATTAAATTTCAAAGACCTGCCGAATGTTATGCACGAGGCCGCTCAAAGACCTGCCGAATGTTAACCATGAGAGCGCGGCGATAATAACTTACCACAATCAGGATTTGAACCAGGGTCCCTTGTTTCACGGTAAACATGCTAACCGTTACTTCACAGCAGTGGACAACAAGTTTTTGTGGATGTTACTGGACGCCTATGTCCTCATTCAATGGATTGTCAAAAATTATAAGCCCTCTAGGAAAATTAACAGTAATGTGAATAAGTTTGATTGTTTTGTACAACATTCTAAAAAAAAATCTGTATGTGTAATATGAGAGGAGTCCGCTATTATGGATCAGTGGATAGAGAGTGCACTTCCCAACCAGCTGTCCTTGGCTCGATTCCCCAAGCGGTCCGAGATTTATCTCCATTCCACGGGACTGCGTATGTTTCCCATGTCTTGTACTTGTCCTGTGTCGTCTCCGCGGTGGCTCGCATCGTGGTGACAACATGGTTAGGGAGCCTCTCATGTAAGATAGTCTAGTGTTGGTACAATGAAAGGCCAAAACATCTACAGGGACATCATTTTATTTTTACTAACATTTTTAATATTAACCTGGGTATACCTATGGATTAATGGTTCAGAGCCTGAAACACCGTTTGCTACCTCCTTCCACGACTGAAGTTCGATGATTATAGCGTAAAATACAAACAAATCACTTTACTAAGTATAGGAGGGAAGAAAAGTAGTTCATCCATTTACGTAAACTGGGAAATATCGTAATTTTGAATTTGATAATTTTCATTAGGTTTTTTTTTTAATCAAAATACAGTACAGATTAACTGAGTTATCCATGCGAACGTATTCATTATGCAGTATATATTATACTGTCTACAGCACATTAGCGTACAATATAGAGAATGAAGTTAAATTGAAAAATAATCATAATATGGATATTTAAACACATTTTTTTTAAATGGTGGCCGTTCATTTATATACAGGCTTCAGTTCTTTCGTGCATATTATCGCACTATAGACTATTGCATCTAATTCCAATTACCAGTTTCGTTTAGTAGGTTATTTTACGACGCTTTATCAACAGCTTCGGTTATTTAGCGTCTGAATGAGATGAAGGTGATAGTGCCGGTGAAATGAGTCCGGGGTCCAACACCGAAAGTTACCCAGCATTTGCTCATATTGGGTTGAGGGAAAACCCCAGAAAAAACCTCAACCAGGTAACTTGCCCCGACCGGGAATCGAACCCGGGCCACCTGGTTTCACGGCCAGACTTGCTAACCGTTACTCCACAGGTGTGGACACCAGTTTCGTCCTTCGTACTAGTAACTCATGTTGAAATAATTCTATATCTATTATATAAAAGAGTACCTTACGTACTGTAAATTCAATCTTCACTTCTGCCCGATCCGCACAGATAACATTACTCAGACATGCTATCTACTGTCCGTCCAAGTGGTTACGTCGCAGGAGCGTAGAAAGGGGGGAAATCACGTGACAGTTAATTACATTTATTTAAGTTATTTTAAACAGTTGCGGGTGAGGGAAATCGTGATGCGACGTAGGCAAACGGACGACAGTACCTGTGCGAAAATATGATTCAATATTGAAAGCTCTTTCGTCACTGGAAAACGCGAACATATTTCTGGAACGTACTATACTCACTAACTCAATACTGTTTGTGTTTACTGCGACCTCAAGGCGACTTTGACTGTATACGCTTGGTTCTATAAGGAGAACAGTTGTAAGTTCACTAGTAGAGGGGGTGGGAGTGAAGTACATTTAAAAACTCAGGTACAATAACAATTTAAGTAAAAATAAAATGATGTTCCTGTATGTGTTTATCTAGAGCTTCAAAAAGAAGAATATGGGTGGGAAGAAGGAAAGTTAAATGTTGTTGAGAATTACCAACATTGAAATCGAATACTGTGAGCACAGAACGAAGCGAAGAGGTACTATAGCACTGTATGGGGCTCTTGTTTTATAGTATAACATTTCTGAAGCAAGTGAGACGGAAAACCTCATTCATATTCTATATTCCAATTAATTTACATCAGAGTCGTAACTTCAAACTTAATCGCAGATCGTCTGAGATCTCAAATGCATTAGCAAACGAGACTCTAAACAAAACGATGCGACTCTGAATCTTGGAAATATTCCCATCGTCAGTTTAATCGGGCATAAGATGGCCTATCCTCTTTGAAGCCAGAAACGATAAAGCTTACGAATTTAGGAAGACGTGGTAAAAAACGCTTCCTGTAAACTAAGTTTCTTTCGTTTCTCTTCCCGTCTACTAACTGTACATACCAGACTCTAAAAAATTTAAGCGTTCCTACTGCGTCAAGACTTCTAGTATAATTCTGTTTGCTTTCTTTGGAAACTCCCAAGCCTTCGAGGTATTAAGACTTCAGAAAACGTATAAAAATTAAAAAAGTCGAATAAAATCTTGAGAAACTGCCTCCAGGTCCGATGTTACTATAGACAGAAAACTAATTTTTTTCTTAGACCCATAATTTCTTATTCACGAGAAACTTTCTTTTTATATTAACAAACCCTTTAGAAGAATAATTATAATCAAATTAGTCCTAACATTGCTCTGTCTTTTGTAAGCGAGCATTATATCTTTCGTGTTATTAAAATTTCTCTACAACATCATGTAATGTTTCTTCCGCCCCTTTATCCTGTTACATCATACCATATATTCTGCGTATCCATTAATTCGCGTTGAAAAGGAAAAGAAAGCAATGCAAAGGAAACTTTTTAATATCTTGTTCCTTTTTCATTCTCTTAGAAAGTCGCACAGCGATGGAAAAAAAATTACTTCTGAAATCAATTGACTTTTTCTTTTTCGTTATAGTAGGTCGAACAAGAGAAGAATGAGGAATTGACTTCAAAAGTATCTGTTGTAGACAATACCTAAGCTTTTAGAGTTTATAAAGAATCTCTCCCTCTCTCTTCATCGCTCTGGGACTAGCCTATACATCATTCCCCTCACTATTTGTGTGACCAGATTGCAAACAGGGTGAAAAGTGTTAGATGTGGATCATGTTATATTCAAATATTCCTCCGAACACAAATGCAGACTTTTGAATATACCGTATAATACAAATTGAATTACTGTACACATTATTAGTAGCTAAACGAATTTCACAGAATACAACTAAAATAACAGGCACCTATTTTTTACGACAAAATAAGTATAAGTAGATTATGTATATTAGCATAGCCTACGCCATTTTTACTATTTAAACAATCATAAAGAATGCAGATTTACATTGATCGAACATTCATTCATTCATTCATTCATTCCACACATGTGGAGTAATGATTAGCGAGTCTAGCCGCGAAACCATGTGGCCCGGGTTCGATTCTCGGTCGGGGAAAGTTACCTGGTTGAGGTTTTTTT
This sequence comes from Periplaneta americana, assembly GCF_040183065.1. Classification (NCBI taxonomy): domain Eukaryota; kingdom Metazoa; phylum Arthropoda; class Insecta; order Blattodea; family Blattidae; genus Periplaneta; species Periplaneta americana. Next base: position 148,175,204 of record NC_091121.1, on the reverse strand, counting down.
CCGGGGTTTTCCCCTCAACCCAATATGAGCAAATGCTGGCTAACTTTCGGTGTTGGACCCCGGACTCACTTCACCCGCATTATCACCTTCGTCTCATTCAGAAGCTACATAACCTAAACCATTGATAAAGCGTCGTAAAATAACCTACTAAAAATTCATTCATTCATTCATTCATTCATTCATTCATTCATTCATTCATTCATTCATTCATTCATTCATTCCGTGTTCTGCCCAGCTTTCTTCAATCTTTCCTATTTTCCAGGGGCGTATTTTGCGGACTACCGGGGCTACTGGCGGTAGCACAAGGAAATTACAAAAGAAAAAGTTTATAATATAACATAATGTAATAATTTTGTATTATTAGTTTTACCACAGTAATTAAAATTGAAGTAATTGTTAGATTTATATGCGCTCTCTGCTCTCGAAAAGAAACAAGTTGTCAAGGCGGCATCGCTGGAGAAACCGCTTGCTACGTGAGGTAGCCTGTGACCGTACCGCGCACGCTGTCCTGTCGCACAACTGCCCGTCCCCCCCGCTCTCTTCTGTTTCCATCGTGCAGTGTAGGCGGGTGAGTTGCCGCTCTCGTGATCGGTTTCTTCGCAGGCGCGAAGCATCAATACGCTTAGCACGCTAGCTCATGGATGTGATTGTGTTCTTGCAGTGCAGTATTTTAAATTTGTGATTTGTTCGAGTGTCTAAGAGTTATATTAATTGTGAATTATTAAGTTTTAATTTCCCAATTAAGTGATATTGTGAAAAATATGGCAGAACAAGTTTCTGGAGAGGTTTGTGTTGAAAATGACTGTGTAATAGAAGGTTTATTAAAAGTGCCTTTTAACCGTCGTACATACAACGAGGAAGTTGAAATTGTGAAAATGGAAAGACCAACTCCTGAGTTAAATTTGTCCATGGACGTAAAAGAAAAACAGCGTGAGTACACACGCCATTTCACTTCAACATCATATGGTAAGTGGAATTGGTTGTGTGGTAGTTCTAAACTGTCTAAACTATTTTGCTGGCCATGTTTGTTATTTAGCCGCGAAACTAATGTGTGGTCAAAAGAGGGGTTTCTAATATGAACTCCCTTCGAACGGCAGTCCTAAAACACGACAAATCAAAAGCTCATATTTGTAGTAGCATGAACTTTGCAAACTTTGGGAAGACAAGAATTGATTTACAGCTAGATAAGCAAAAAGCTCTACATATCAACTAACACAATGCTCCTGTGGAAAAAAATCGGGAGATTTTACTGCGTCTTATTAACGCAGTCTGCTTTCTAGGAAAACAAGAACTGGCTTTTTGGGATCATAATGAGAGTGTGGAATCAGATAATAGAGGAAATTATATTGAATATTTAAGTTCCTTAAGTGAATTTGACCATTTACTGGCCAATCATCTTGAGAGTTCAACAGTATTTCTTGGTACTTCTCCCGCAATTCATGATGACTTAATATTTGCTATAAGTGGGGTTATGATAAAGAACATAAAATCTGAAATAGAAGAAGCACCTTTTGCGGCCATTGTTGTTGATGAAACAAGTGACTGCTCTAATCAGAGTCAATTGTCCACTGTTTTAAGATACGTCGATAGTACTGCCAATGTTCAAGAACGGTTTATAGGATTCACAAATGTCAGTTCGGGCGAAACTGCTGCTGCTTGGTTTCAGCATGTAGAAGGTGTTATAGCAGAATACAATGTCGGCAATAAGTTAATTGCACAGACATACGATGGTGCTTCAGTTATGGCGGGAAATATTAATGGCTTAAAAACAAAAGTTCAAGGAAGGTATCTTCAAGCACTATTTGTCCATTGTTACAGCCATGTTCTCAATTTAGTTTTGCAACAAACTACTTCATCCATTCCAGAATGCCACATTTTTTTTTTTTCAAAACACTGTCGGGTTTAGCTGCATTTTTCTCATCATCTCCTAAAAGATCAGAAAAACTCAAGAATTTATGAAAAAGAAACTCCAAAAAGTAGCACCAACTAGATGCAATTTTACATCTCGGCTTGTAAATACAGTAAAGGAATACAGAGAACAACTGATTGCTTTCTTTGAAAATATCATTTGTAATGACTCTGAAGAAAACTAGGTTGATGATGTAATTGTGCAGGCTCAAGGATATTTGTATTTTTTTCACACAGTTTCAGAATATATTTCTTCTTGAAGTCTATGCTAGAGTGTTCGCACATACAGATGTGCTCTACAATATTCTTCAGACAAAATGTCTAGACATGGCATACTGCTTGCAAGAGGTATCAAAGTTAAAAAATACTAGGCTATATCCGAGTTCAGACGTCCATATGGAATAATATGGAAAATGAAAATTCTTCAGCCAATACAATGGAACCACCATTAAAGCGAAGAAAAGGAGATGATGAATTGAAATACAGGCAGCTGTACTACAGCATACTAGATCGTATGCACATGGAAATTACTGACAGATTTTCTGATTATGGAAAGCTTCAGTTCACATATCTTCTAGATTCTCAAAAATTTTCTGCTTATAGAGAAAACTTTCCGAATGAGGCACTAAACAAATTATTTCAGTCCTATAACAGTCACTTTGATCAAGTACGTTTGAAAAATGAATTAAGTGTAATATATTCAGCAGAAGTCTTTGATTTTTCGAACAAACCTATCCATGAAATATTATCTGCCATATATGAAAACCAGCTGAACCAAGTTATTCCTGAAGTCCTTAAATTGGCAACATTAATCGTGACAATACCAGCTACGTCAGCATCAGTAGAAAGAACATTTTCTGTGTTGAAGAGAATAAAATCCTACTGTAGATCAACTCATACATAAGAACGTTTATCCGGCTTGGCACTGATGTCCATTGAAAAGTCATTTCTACAGAAACTTCGCAAGCGGCCCAACTGTAATTTCAATGACGAAGTCATCAAAGCATTTTCGTCCCAATCAAGACGTCTGGAATTCATATATAAATAGGTAAGGAATTTTATTATAGGGACTTTAAAATATATTTTGCGTAATAATAGGGTCAGTGGTAGCCCAGGCCCTTAAACCAGTATACGCCACTGCTATTTTCTGCCTTCCTTTTCAAAGCTAATTTTCTCTTATTTTCAAACATATTTTACAATAAAAATACCATATGATATTTATAGAGGAGTGGTTTGTTAGAAAGTGCACAGGCAACTCTGGCAAGCTTGCCGAAAAGAGTTGTCGACAGCTCGAATGTTGCGGAAGTAGCAGGCAAGGTTTTAAAATTCTGACACGGCATAAAACACGTTCGGAAGCAAATCCAAGCATGCCATATTCATCTGTTCAACTTGTGCATCATGGGTCTACACTCATTTTGAAGGAATAGTTAAGTATCAAATACATAGACCATATTAAATTTACTAAATCATGGTTTTAAATTTTAGCCTAAGAAGCAATGTCTTGAAGATTTATAGCTTCTCTTATACCATAGTTCAACAATATTTCTGCTTAGAACATAAAAAGAAAAATAATTTCTTACTTGAAAGTTGTTACATTCCTGTAAAAGCGCAACAAAACATTAGACATAGTATTGCCAACTGTAACATAATTATGCTATTTATATCATAATTTTGCATTGTGTAGCACGTAACATAATGAAAAAAAATATATATTAATTCTGCTTTACAGTTCTTTCTGTGGTTGAAATGTGGACATCGGCCCAATAACGGATTGCCTTGTTTAACTTATGAATAAAAATCCATGTACAGTAGAGGCAAAAAAAAAAAAAAAAAAAAAAACCGGACCGACCCTCGTAGCTGATTTCAGAGCTTTGTTCACTCCAGAGCACGATAGATTGGTAACTAAGACTTTCGTGGTTCGATTCCTGCCTGGGAAGAAAACTTTTTTTGGTTCCTTATTCAAATTTATTCCTAATACTTTTCGATTGCAGCGATATTTTACTAGTTAATTAACTTATTATTCCCAGAACATGAATTTTACTAGCAATGGAAAAGTATTGGGAATAAATTTGAATAAGGAACAAAAAAGTTTCCTTCCCAGGCAGGATTAGAACCACGAAAGTCTTAGTTACCAGTGTATCGTGCTCTGTAGTGAACAAGGCTCTGAAATCAGCTACAAGGGTTGGTCCGGTTTTTTTTGCCACTACTGTACAACCGGCTTAAGATACAAGTTGCTTTAACGGTCATTTAAATATTTACCCTTTATAAGTAATGTAATAAGTAATAGTAATCCATGGGCCTTAACCCATGAAGGACCATGGCCAACTTCTGGCCCTATGTCTCAGCAGAGGTGAACGATTATCTAACAAGTATGAAAGTAACGTATGGCCAGCATCATGGTCCATATTTTCGGGTATAGTACGCCTACACATTTTTATATACTTCAAAAAACTCACACATCTTTACATAATTCAGCATTTTATTTTAAACATTTTCCGTATTTCATAGCTTCAAAATATCCTTATCAGAAAATAATTTAACATTTATTGTAATAGCATCAGTATTTCATAGGTGGATTCTGGTATTCTGGGGATTTGAAGTTGCCATCCTCTGAACGAGAGCCCCGCTTCTTAAAATATGGAATTCATATTTACTAAATGTGAAACTCTCAATTTGTATAACTAGAATAGTAAAGTGTCTTTCCTGCACATTGCGAGTATCAATCTACAGTACGATTGTCGCCTGGGCAAGTCCATTTACCGTTGATAGGTGTTCAGGTTTAAGAGTTTAGCTGTAACACGTTATGTTGTGTAGTTCACAAACCATCAACAGTCGTGTATGAGGTTTGAGTACGTCTTCAGTATGGTTTATACAAACTGAACCGTAAGTACAGTACTATTATTTAGTCCTGACAGTCGCTGTCAATGTGCGCCTTGGTCAGGCGAGTCCATTAAGTTACGCCAAGGGATGTTCAGGTTAGTCTGTCGTCTGCAGTCAGAGCGATCGGATGTCACGCATGCAGTATAGCGTTGTGTTTCCAGTACAGTTAAGCTTTACTGCATTCCTTTACCGACCGCTCGCCCTATCTCTACTCCGGAATTCTCCCCACTACTTCTACTACTTCCCCTCTTTCGTGTCGTTGAGCTGTCACGACTAAATAATCAGTCTGTAATATCATTGATTTGAAGGGGTTATTCTTTGAGATATTTAAAACAAAACATTTAATACAATTTTGCTCGCGTTTTCTTCCTTTTCGAGATCAAAATTGTTTTATATGAAACATTTCGTAACGTGTTTTGAAAAAGCCATTAATTTAATTCCCAATATTCTCAATCAGTTTAAGATAGCAGTGTATTATGATAATAAATGATTGAAAGACTTTCATATTTGTCCCTTAAATGTGCAGAAATTTGATTCGAAGAAGTGTAACTTTTCATTCTTCAAAAGGAATTTTAAAATGTTACATTTGTTGGGATCAAATTTATGGATATTTAAAGTACAAAACAAATTATTTCAATAATTTATTATCACAATACACTACTCTCTAAAACTGACTAAGTGTATTGGGAATTAAATCAATGGCTTTCCCAAAACACGCTATGAAATTTTTCATATATAACAATGTTTATTTCGGAAAAGAAGCAAAAAATGAGTAAAATTGTATCGAACATTTTTGTTTGAAATATATTAAAGAATAACCTCCTGAAATTAATGACATTACTTATGGTCCATCCTGTATACAGGGTGGAAGGAAACCTTTTACTATCCTTCACACACATGACAGATCATATCATTTGGGAACATTTTGTCAAATAATATTTTTTCATAAGACCTACAGAGAAAACGAATGTTACAATGTTCCAACGTTGTAGACACATACCGTTTTGTAAACAAAAACATCTGTTGAGAATGCAGTCAAATCAAAATTTATGTAATCGTAACATGTTAATTACATGAACTATATTATTCGTTATCTATTGTATCGTTATCGAACTCTGTTATTCGTTATTGTATCGTTTCAGCACTAAATTTAGTACGAACAAACATGTAGTTTTCGTTACTTTTTAAGGCAATTTTATCAATAATAAAATAGAATGAAAAATGTTATGCATAAAACAAAATTAATTCTTTTAATACAGTATTATTTTACACTGAGGATCACACAGTTGATGTCACTCCAACTCAATTACAATACAATTTTCGGAAGAAATAAACAACTTTGAAACTAAATGAAAATTATACACATTAATGTGAGGTACACTGTTAAATTTTGTACATCATTCTCTACAGTGTCTTTTAAAGGATTTGTGTCCACCATTTGCGTGTCTACAACTTCCACACTCCTGACCCAGTTATCTGTCACGGTATACCCATAAGCGAGCAGCTGCAGCGGCATTGTGACCAGTTTCACCATAAATTAATAACATGTCCAGATACTCACGATTAGAAAACTGTGGCATCTCGTTGTGTTTCAACTGCTTCGAACTACACGTAGCCTGTAACTAATGACGAAGTGAATGTAAGCGTATCGTCCGCTCCGTGCACCTAGCTCCGCTATATGGTTTGCGTACGTAAGAAACAGTGTTGCCAGCGTGTCACAGCCCTGTCACAGTCTACTATATACAGTCGCGAAGCTTGAGTTGTATTTTTTTGCAAATCTCGTGATAAAGCGCTCCAAGCGGTTAGCAACTAGAAACAATAGACTGTCCATGGTCCACTTTGGACTGTGTCGTATTTCTATCGAGTGCTAGCTCGTTGCGTATTTCACATTGATGCTTGTGAAATGTTCGTTATAGGTTGTAATGAAAATGTTATGGGCTAAAATATAATAATTGGAACAATAATATGGGACAAGGAGGAGACATTTGTAGTGCTATAAATTGTAGCAACAGTAAAAGAAAGAGGCCAGAGTTATCCTTTGTCCGATTTCCGAAAGATTCAGAAAGGTTCCTGGGTTTCCACAAGAATGCTGTGCAGAAACAAAACTCTTAATTTTGAAGTTCTTTGTGACTGTTAGAATACATTATATCCTTAAATTTCGCAATGAAATGTTTCAGTCTAACCGAAAGGACATTAGATACCGGTTAAAGTTCTGTCACTTAGGCTGCTAAATTTCCAGAGAAATAAAGGTTAGGTCTATTTTTTTTTTCAGAGGATATATTTTTAATTGTAGCTATTAATTTTGTTATTATTTTTATGTTATTTTACTAAAGACGTAGAAAAAGTAAGTTTGTTTTAATGAAATTTATTGATCACGTTTTATTTTAAATTCTAGTGGGATTATTATTTCTTAGGCCTACTTTTTTCGAAGGATATGTTTTTAATTATAGCTGTTAATTTTGTTGTTATTTTTATTTGTTGCTTTACTAGAGACGCAGAAAAAGTCTGTTACAATAAAATTTGTTGATCACGTTTTATTTCCAATTCTGGTGTGATTATTATTGCTTAACCTCATCCCACTTTGTTAACTACGTAACCTACACTACAAGTACCGGTACACGTAAGTTACTCCATTAATTCATATTTCCATTATTATTGTTGTAAAGGGAAATGCATATTAATATTTATTGGTTTTAGTTAATTATCGCTATAATCTTGAATGAGTGAAGCTATTATAGTAAATTTCAGTTCGTTTTGCACAAACAAAAATTATATTACTTATTTCTTGCAGGTATCTTCGAGTTTATGGTGCAATTTAATATACTTCATTAAAATAATAAATTAACTTTATGCATTTAATATTTCAATAATGGAAGGAAGGTGTTAATTTTTCCAAAAGAACACAACGAAAGTGTAACATATTTTGACGTCTACTAGGAGAGAGATCTGCGATGATGAGGCGATAGTAGCGATCATAGTGGTGGGCAACTACCCATGTTTGCATTTTTACTACATATTGAGCTTCGCGACTGTATATAGTAGACTGTGGCCCTGTTCCCATGCAATGTATACACGACTATTAATGCGATTTATTCGAAATCTATGTTATTTTCCTTGCAAATACTACTGTAACATGGCCGTACATACCTTACTCTATCATCCTACATGAGATAAAAATCCAATTTTGAGCAGTTTCATGAAAAACTTAATCATAATTTCAAGTTACAAAAGACCATTTTTTTGGAAAACCGTCCTTCTTGAAACAAAATATGATTAGACTTTCTTGCTTGTCATAATTCGAGACATATTATCCCAGAAGGATTGCAAAAGGTTACCTTCCACCCCTGTATATATCATTTGTATTTAAAGATTTTATTGTCGTTATGTTATGGACTTTACATAATTTTCCTCTCTGTATTTATGTAATAATTACAAAGGAATAGGTAAAAAAAAAGCAGCAATGATGGGGCTATTTTTTAAAATGATAATATTACTGGTCCACACCTGTGGAGTAACGGTTAGCATGTATAGCCGCGAAACCAGGTGACCCGGGTTCGATTCCCGGTCGGGGCAAGTTACCTGGTTGAGGTTTTTTCCGGGGTTTTCCCTCAACCCAATATGAACAAATGCTGGGTAACTTTCTGTGTTGGACCCCGGACTCATTTCACCGGCATTATCACCTTCATCTCATTCAGACGCTAAATAACCTAGATGTTGATAAAGCGTCGTAAAATAACCTACTAATATTACTGTAAAGTTCGAATCAGGTACAAATACAGGCATGACATCAGAAAGCATCCATTTGCGTTTCATTTTGCATACCGCGAGATTACCCAGATGAAACGACGTTCGCAGGCGCATCCACACAGACTAATTAAAAATTCAACGTATGTTTTTCCCTCAATCCACGAGGCCTTACATATGAAGTCTGATGTGAAACAGAATATCAGTGTTAACATATGCAGTAGGTGCTGTGTTTGCTGCAAAGTCCGACTCTAGTCTTTGGATGTCTGCTAATTATTATTAAAGGAAAGGATCTACAGGAAATCTCTTTTCTCATATATTATTTTAAGTAGAGCCTCTATATCCCTAACATAGTTTCATATCAGTGTATGAGGCCTTTTAAATACATTTTCACTTTTGCCCTGTATGGTAATCACAGACATAAAAAATGCAAAAAATGCAATATTGTAAAGAAAAAGATAAGTATATCTGCTTTCAAGAGTAACACAGAATCATAAATCTTGTCATAAATGAAAGCTAAAAGATTGCTAATCAGTTTTGTTTAATGTTTTTTAGAAATTTTAATTTATATATTTTTATTTTTACTATATATTTTTATAAACAAAAAGAAAAATTGCACGTCTATTTTTAACTTAAATTCTTTAATTTGCAATTTGACAATTTAAACACATTCATATATCTAGGGGGTGAAAACTGATTATGTGTTAAGGACTGCAATTTTATCACATTATCTCTCTGATGCAATATAATATTCGTGTTAAGTAACAAAACACTATCAGAGAACTTCCAAATGAAATTTTTCCAAGGCCTAAAGTCAAGAAGCCGAACAATCGGGGTTGTGTGCTCTGGAATTGTTAACACTTCCGTTTTACCACAGTCTAGTACATAGAGTCACGAAGTTCAATACGTAGGGAATATGCATCCAATGATAGTAGAACTTTAGTTGCTAGCCACTAGGATTGCTACTATCGCACAGTCTATAATTCCTAGTACTCTCAGTTGCTAACCGCTTGGAGCATTGTGTCGCGAGAAATGCAAAAAATCACCTCAAGCTTCGTGACTGTATGCAAGTACTGTACTAGACTGTCGTTTTTCCTTTTCGAGTTATTCCTTCTATAGCCTGTCTGGTTTGGTAACAGATCCACTAGTCTACAAAAAGAATGCTATGATCACTGATAGATGGAAAGAACACTTCTTGAAACAACTTGAAGAGGTAAGTTTTCATAAGCTGATTTTGAGGGCAATTAATAAACATTTTGGACCTTAAACATTTTTTAAAATCATATCTCGAAGACTGGGAGTTCTCCGGATGTAGAAATTTATAGGGAGATTTTTTATTTCAAATGGAACGTATGGAGAAAAATCGTTTTGAAAATCCATGATCACTTGGTGAGCCTTCCTTATGAGTATGGGAGAACTATATTCCTGTCGTTATATTAGAGAAATTAAATTTTATCGCCTCTAGAGTATCTTCGTTGTTTAAGAAATGGGAAGCCGAGGGCCTTAAATGGATGAAAACGGAGCTAGGCAGTGGTAAAACATGATTTCAAACTATTTGACATGTTTACACAACTTAATACACCATGCTACAAGTGGGACGAGCAACGAACTCTAAATTTTGTGTTAAATACCGAATTGTGTATAATCTGTACGTGATACGAAAAACTAGTAATAAATTTTATGTTTTATTTAACGACGCTCGCAACTGCAGAGGTTATATCAGCGTCGCCGGATGTGCCGGAATTTTGTCCCGCAGGAGTTCTTTTACATGCCAGTAAATCTACTGACATGAGCCTGTCACATTTAAGCACACTTAAATACCATCGACCTGGCCCGGGATCGAACCCGCAACCTTGGGCATAGAAGGCCAGCGCTATACCAACTCGCCAACCAGGTCGACAAACTAGTAATATTTTCGAAAACAAGGTATTCGAGTATTCCGTGGTGCACAATCGTCGTAGCACTGTGTTACATGCAAATATTGAAATAATATAGATATATAAACGAATTATTCAGAAACAGGAATATTTGGACGTTCAGTATAGTTTGATTCAGGACATTGGATAGACCTATTTAATTTTAGTTCAGTTACGTTATTTTTATTCGTAATAGAGAGAATCGGGGGGAGATGACTATCACAGGAAGATGCTTATTTCTTTGTAGTTTCACATTCTTCCAAGAGAGAACGCCACGCCATGTCTTCATGATACTGAGACAGTTGAATGTCTGTAGAGCGGAAGTTAACTCATTCTGCCACGTGTTCTTGTTGTGAGAAGAAGAAAAGCAAGAAAACAGCTCATTTTTCTGCTATAAAATAATTGCAAAGGTATGTGAAAATTTTAATACATCCTTGAATTCGTAATAACTGTCAAACCTTTGTAATGAATATTGTAGTAAAGGTTCTAAAGTTTGTATTGTTAACAACCAACGAACTTGTTCCACTATCTTAGGTTGCGTCACAGCACTAGGTATCTTACCCCGATACTTGGGAAAGAAGATAACTTTTTTTCGGGGTAAAATGGCAACTCGTTGCAAGATTTTTATTTTTTGTTTTATTGCAGGGAACGTGTAAACATTGCGTAAGATCCTCTGAGAGAAGTCAGTGGGTTGAGGACAGTCTTTAACTTGCGATAGAACATGTTGTAACAGAGAGTATGAACTGTTTTAGAGCATCGCAAGCATGCGGGATTTTTTTTTACCGTATCCTAAACGCCGTCTAAAAAAGAATGATGACAAAAATAATGTACTGGATTGAATTCATTGTGTGCAAGCACGAGTCTTGCACATGGCAATAAAATATGCGCAATTAATGTGCTGCAAAGTAGTGATAAATGAGTGAAAATTGTCCATGAGCTTTAGATTAAGTCAATTTTGTTCTATACATGTATCAATCGAAGTTCAAGTAAAATACATATATCACTAAGGCCCAATTGTATAAAACTCCCTGACTAAAGATCAACTTTGATAGAAGATCGAAAAGTGAACCGAGTTCAGACACGTCTTCTAGTGTATAAAACTTTTCTGCGATCAAATTACCTTGGTTCAAATGCAATCTAAGTTCACGTGAAAAGGATCTGGCAACATCACATAAACAGGTGAAATACGTGATGCGCGGACCATGTTATACAGGTTTGTTCAGTGTTGCCGATCTAGCGACTTTAACTCTTTTTCAACAACAATTTCTTTTAACTTTTATATTGCTTAAATAGGGATTTAGTGACCTTTTTAGTACCCCATAGTGACAAAATTTAATCTTTCTTTGTTGATAATGAGAAATCTAGCGACTTTACAACTACTTTTTGGCGACTTTCCGTACACACTGTTGGAGACACTGTTTTTTTATGTGCAATGTAAATAATGGCGGACAATAAGAAGAAGGTTGACTGTTCTCCAAGTTGTTATCATGTTATGGTGTTTGATACTGCTAAACATAATAAAGCTTTATAAAACGACAATTTTCGTTTAGTAATACAGTTAATTGAACATTTATGAATGTACCTATCATATCCATTAATAATTAATGGTTGTTATAAACATAATATAATTATAGGTTATGTTATTTGATACTGCTGAACACGATAGAGCCTTATAAAATATAAGAATGTTTGTGTATTAAGACAAGAAATTGAAAGAAATATATATATATATATATATATATATATATATATATATATAAATGTACCTAATATATCTATTAATATTAATAATAATGGATATTTTATTTACACAATCTGTCACTCGTATATTTCAAACAGAAAAGAAATAACTGAACTTGGATCATCTAACTTAATCGGAGAAATTTCTTCAGTCAAAGTTGACTTTAGTTTGAGACAAATTAATCTCAGATTAGACTTTATACAACACAAAATACTAAGTTCAGCTGAAAGAAGGATCAATTTAACCTCTGATCTAAGATTAAATGGTTTATACAATAGGTTAATTGTATTTGCCATCTTACCCGACTATCGGGGAAAGATGCCTACAGTGCAGGTAAGAAGAAAACCTGTATCAATTAACAAGATAATTAATGTTTTCTGTTTTGTACCAAAAATATAGCTTCAAAATACTTTCCAGACTTTGATATTTCAATATGAAATTCAAAACTAAATGAACACTATCTTAAATTTTCAATCAAAGAAAAAGTCAGGCATCTTCCCCCGATGCACTCTATGATATCCTCGATACATCTCAATTTTCTGAAGAAGTTATTTCACATGGATATTCTTGAGCGTAGCTGTTTGGTGATTTTACCAGAATATACATATGATTCAGCAGAAGTTTCTCTTGAGGGCCTGAGTGTCGACAACCGTTGCAAAATCAGTACAACTTTATTTGGGTTCATAAGCGTTTTACATGGCATCCCTATATAACTTAAATTCCAGGAATGTCAGAGTTGTGAAATGTTATATTGTAGAAAATAAGAGAAATACCAGAATGTTGTTGAGCTGAGTAATATGACCGAACAATACAAGTATGCAGCCTTAACAGACGACACCGGATTTGCGGTGAATTCTCTACACTGAAATGCAATTCCAAAATGATCACTTGTCCTGCATGCCTTCATTTCAGCTATCAATATGGAATGCCGGCCGGATAACCATCCCGTGTGGAATTGAATGGTCACAAGTTTGCGTGACTACGGTCTCCCACATGGCGAGGTTCGTGAATCGAATCCTGTGTGGAATTTGTCCTTACTGTGAAATCCTCGATGACAGATGACGCATTATTAACAGCATAATCCGTCACCACAGATTGCTACGTGATGTACATGCAATCGAGCTACCATTCAATTAGCCGACTCGGCTTAAATCTGTGATACTGTCAATGCCCACTTTTATTTTATTAAGTAGTATACAGTATATTCTTGAATCAAAATCTTCACCATGACTACCACTGCTGCCACAAATCTGGCTTTATAGCCTTCTCCAATTCCAATCAGAAATGACCACTTACTTGTTTTTCTGGGTCATCAAGAAGTGGTAAAAACACAATCCTAAATAAAGAATGCGAAAGAATATTGTATGGAAAACTAAAGATTTTCTCAGCTTTGAAACCCCAAAGGAATGAATTGAATGGATATTTTCCTAGAACGTCCAATAGTTTTTTTTTGTATTTGTTATCTAATCCACTACTGTCAGTGGATTTCGAACTGGCGGATCAAGGTCAAGTAATGGACTGCATTTTCCATGCGTGCTTACCCCATTTCTGGACCATTCTCCTCAACTAAAGTCAGCTGGGACAGTTGGGATTACCAGTGCTTCAGTTCACAGTTTTCAGTTCAGTGACTCGCGCGTGGTTTGTACGTTTGAACGTGACCTTGATTCGCCAATTCGAAATGCACTGATTTTATAGTAAAGAGTAGTCGTGTTATTTCCAGCCTAGCTTTATGCCCTTTCCAATGAGAGCTGTAATTCATAAGTCATCTCTTTTTGGATGCTAAGTTTATGATTAGGAAGCTCTGAAAGCATTGGAGAAAAAGAGGACTAAAGTGAATATATAAAAAACAGAATATTTTGCTGTAGTAGGAGACGGTAGAGATATGGCTAGTTTTCCTAAAGGTACCATGAAGACAGTGAAGGAATTTCAGTATCTGCAATTATGCATAAATTGGAAAGCTGTGAAGCTGATACAAATTACAGTTTATCCCAAACAAGGAGAGTTGTTAAAAGGTTGAACAGGATACCGATGGCTACGAAGTGATATACCTCGTATCTACAAAAAAACTGCATTTAGTTTAACTACATTATTATTTAGATTAACTTCATTATTATTATGTTCACAAAACTGGAAAGTTACACTAATATTTTGTCCTCGAATAGAAGATATTACAAAGCAGAAGCAGATATAAAAAGTTTGTATATTTTGAGAAAAATTAATTTTTAAAACTATTATTTTATTAACCTGCAAACTTACAGATACGAGGTATCACATATTAGCCATCGATATTGTTGTTTAGTCAACTATCCGAAGACAGGTCTGGATCCCACAAGTGACACTAACAAGGCATCACTCATGAGGTAACTAGGCCAGGAGATAATTGGGTAGACTGGTCAATTTCTTACTCCTTCCATTGCATACATCGATTAGCTACATATTACACTAATCAGACTTCAAATGTATACAAACAATTGTTCCTCCTCTGACACATATCGTCAAGTAAGTTGTAGTGTCTGATAATACATGTACATATCAGCCAGAACCTCAATCAGAGGTCCTATCGATATTATTGAATAAGAATAGAGTGATCTCTAAACAAACGGAGAAACAAATTCTTCAAACGATGGCAGAGGGATGGACTATTTATTGAACGCCAGGAGAAAAAGAGTCAGGTAAGTAGAAGTGGATGGAATAAGAAGAGAAGCTAGGGCAGGGTTGCAGAACTGGGGAAGAAAGGGATGGAAGCATGGGAAAGAGTTCGTTCCCCCATCCGGAGCCTTCAATGACGTTTCTGTGACGTATGGCAAGTACACTGTTCTCTCTTCTCCTCACGCACTTCTCGTTCCGGTTTATGACGTGTGCTTCAATTGTAGTATAGTTTTGCATCCCTGAGCTAGGGAGTCGGGGATGCATAAGGTGAGAAATGAGAACTTTAGAAAATTCATGGATATGGGAGCATGAGTGAGTGATTGACGGGATTGAGAAGTGAACTCTACATTTCTCTATGCGTATTCTTAAGAAAGCTAACCGAAGGTCAAAAGAATTAGCGTACAAAACCCTTGTTCGCCCAATTATGGAATAATATGGAGCAGGAGGTTGGGATCCGTACAGAAAAAAGCAAATCGATTCAATAGAAAAGGTCCAACGTAGGGGGAGCAGAATGAGAAAGGAACATGGCGAAGAGATAGTAAAAGACTAAGGGTGGAAATTTCTCAAATCAAGGCGACGAAAAATCAGACTTAGTGCATTGTTTAAGACACAAATGAGACACAAAGCATGGACCGACATCAGTGCTGGATTAGTGACACCATCATACTTAGGCAGGGCTGATCATATTAGGAAGTTTAAATGCAGAAAACAAAGAACGGACGTGGCAAAATTCTCCTTTGTAAACCGTACAATAGTAGACTAGAACAGCTTACCTGCGTCAATCTTTCTGTGTGGTCCTCTCAAAATCAGTACATTTAAGGAAAGGTTGAGAAGATTAGACTGAAAATGTAATTGAAAGTGCAGTGTAATTATCTAAGTTGTGTCATGTAATTAATTAAGATGATATATAATTAAGTTGATATGTAATTAATTAAGGAGACTTATAATTGCTTAAGTTGAATGTTAAATGTTATGCTTTATTTAACGACGCTCGCAACTGCAGAGGTTATATCAGCGTCGCCGGACGTGCCGGAATTTTGTCCCGCAGGAGTTCTTTTACATGGCAGTAAATCTACTGACATGAGCCTGTCGCATTTAAGCATACTTAAATGCCATCGACCTGGCCCGGGTTCGAACCCGCAACCTTGGGCAACTTAAGTTGATAATAGCTTGGTTTAATAGAAGCACTTGTAAGTTAGGTTTACGTTTTGCTTATAGTAGGCGTTATTATAGAATAATTTTTATTTATAGTCCTAGGTTTATTGCATTAATTTATTTATAGTTAGAATTGAATTTATGTTTAATTTATTTTTATTACTATAATTATTGTAATTTTATTACCGTAATTATTGTAATGTTGTTATTGTATATTATAGGCCTATATTATTGCCACCGGGTGTGCACCCAATTGTAGGGGAAACTCGGCTAATTCCGCAATATTAAGAAGTAAATCTATCATATTTTTTATCAAAATGTTTATTGAAAAATATTATCAAGGTATGTAGACATGGACGAAACCTTTCATTACCAAATGAGATAAAGATACCTACTAAAATGCAAATATATTCAGTTGTACATACATTACAGTTGAAAAAGAACTCGGGCAATTCCGCAGCAGTGCGGATAAATCCGCAATAGGACTTGGCTAATTCCGCAGTAGTAATTAATTATGAAATACATTATGAAAGTAACATAAAAGGAACAATTTATATGTCACAGTACTCCACTTTCTTCACAGCTGTGTAGGAAAACACGAAAAACAGCCAACTTTAGATGTTTCACTATGTTGCTGACAGAGGTGTCGACCAATATCCTTGATTTTTTTCTGTAGCACTGTAAAGGACATGCCTCCTGTTGACAGCCTCTCAAAACGTACGTTCACACTATTGTAAAGCTGCAGTAAAATCATATATGCACTATTGCGGAATTACCCGTACTGCGGAATTAGCCGGGTTTCCCCTACATTGCCATGACCGTGCGAGAAGAATGGAGGAGGAGAGATATCCCAGGATCCTTCTGAAGGAGTCGCCAGGAAGGAGAAAACGTGGACGACCTTGGATAACAGTGAGAGCTGGAGTAGCAAGAATGATGAGTAATGTCTGCAGGAGGATGAATAGCAGGAACATGAAGTATGATTACTTGAAGAGTGACCATTAAGAGTAGGAAAACTTTCAAAAGTAAAAAAGTAATTAATTCTTTCATTACAATACACGTCTAGCAATATATGGTCATCAGAAATTTCTTCAAATTTTTAAGAGACTTTATCTTAGTCAACATTTCGCACCGTGTATCAATGATAAAATCGGTATTACTTTAATCCCTTCACACCTGAATTTATATTAAAAAAAAATTAAAACAAACTGGTCATGTAATCATTTTGGGGACCCAAAATTCCCAAATCAAGTCTTTACAGAAAATCAAAATTTGGGGACAATTTTGACCCCTAGGGCCCCAAAATTTTAAAATTTATTTTTAATTCACGTATAGAAATGTTTCAAAAATAATATTCTCCATTTCTATCACACTGAATTTTTCAAAAAGTGTCTACATTCCAAAAAAGAAACAATATATACTATAATATATATCAGGCCTGAAGAGGTTAAAAGTTTACAGAATTTCTGAATCCTTCCTTCCATTTTTGAACTAGTGCCTAAGCAAACCTTAAATATTGCCTGTATCTTATTTTTCCAGTAGTTTACTTCGTAATCTAGTTTATTTAATTTATTTTGTTATACTGTAACATGGTTAGTAATTTCTTGCTCTCAATGGTCTACTATAAGGCACTAATAACTCAATCGAGTCACTGAATATTTCTCCTTAATCCTCCACTCCACCTTCCCCGGCTGAGACGAGTAGTCAGGACGATAAGCATTGCTCAGTGACGGATTGTATAAGGCAGGCATAATAGCTTTTACGAACTTTCGACTCTCGCTGGTCGTCTGAAATCCATCACTGATGCATAGTGCCTACTGTGAGTTTGTTTATAAGGCAGTGTAAACTTTTCGCTTACACTGACATGGGCGCGGCTTTCAGAGTTCCGTTCCACTCCGTCGTTTTGCCTAGGACTGATCTACTACCTATAAAAGTCACTACTTTAGCTTTCGTAATTAAATCTTCTATTACTTTCTGAAGTTTATAAATTACTTCCTGTAGTTCAACTTCATACCGAGTGATTATGATTTGTTATTATGAAAAATTAATATATTTGGTCCCTAAAATAGATTTCCATTCATTAACGACTTCATAATACAAAATAAAAGTTAAAGAGAACTACTAACATCGGATCAATTACTGTATCTTCTTGATGAATTACTTTATCCTGGATAGGTATTTATATTCTTCTTCTTCTTTTTGACAACTTCAATTTGATACACTGAACGAGGACGTGGCAGGACTTTAGTCAAGTGGTGTCACCGAACTAAGAAAAGAAAGGGCATGTTTTTAACGAAAAATATACGTATCTTTGATGGGCTTCGAACACAGACCGTAGCTTCAATGCTGCGATAAACTTTGTTTTAACCACTGCATTTAACGCTACCGGCTGAAAATATGACTTTCCAGTCACGTTTTATTACAGGATGAACTCGATCAACAACTGAAGTTCTTCAAACTGCCGACTGTGTCGCATATACTTTGCTTGGCTCGTCCAGTCCTAACGATCCTTAAAGAGCGTCACTTATTTATTTAGTGATGCAACGTGTATAATTTATTATAGTATGAGGGATTAAATGCAACAGTGGAGTAAGTCAGCAAATGCAAAAAATTAAATATTTTATTTAATTTTTACGTTCTATGACATTTAAAAATCTGTTGAAATATAAATTAAACGGCTAGTTGTGCAAATATAATGTTGTTTGATATTTTAAATAGAAGGAAAAAGTTGACTTTTTTATCTTCATAAGTTGAAATGGCAAAAAAATTTATATACACACATCTTCCAAACGTCGGAGATAATGACTCTCAATAATTGGTTGAAATTAATGAATTCGTCTTTATCAGCTCATTATTTTGAAATTATAACTTCACTTCGTTTAACTGCTCAAATAATCAACAGGCTGTGAGACTTAAGTACGTGTAATTACATTCCTCGTGTAATTATCATCAAACTTAAGTTACGAATTAACAAAGTCGATTCAATACATCCTCACAATACATACTTGATCACATTCAACATCTCTCACACCGGTGCCAACAGTCAACACCACTAATATAAAGTTGGCTGTCCCTAAAGTTAGTTTTTTAAGCATTTTACAATCATTTACTTTTCTTCAATTCTACTTTCTGTTTCATTTATAAGAGGTATTGGGTGAGACTGAAAATGTAGCTGGATTTTATATAACCATTTTTATCTTAAAATCAACGGCTGCTTTCTTACTTTAACTGCCAATTTATTTTAACCCATTTCATCTTCACTGACTGCCCGTAAAAGGTAAGATTTACATCATCACTAGTTAGCTATTGTAGGATATCATTCTTTGAAATGCTTCATATAGGCTACATATATATTAAACTAATTAACCAAGAAACACCTTTGGCAAGTTCTCTTATTAGTATATGCTACGAATAGGCCTATATTACTTTTTCAATGCAATACTTTCGTCCATAGTTTGTTATTTTATGTTAAAGGGCCCTATATACGCAAATAATCATCGGAGATTTATCTGTAAACACTTGCCTCAGGAAGATATGTCTACAGTAAATTGGATGATTGTCAATACCGTTTCAGACTTAACACCTCGACTTACAGTTCACAAAGACGTCGTAAGATGTCATTGAAATCAATAATTTCCCGTGAAGAAATACGATCACTCGAGAAATACTTTTCCTTCATAGTACTACGTTCATAAAAATGAGTGAGAAAAGTTTCTCAAATCATAGCTTTCCGTCATTCCAACACAGAGTACTTCTTAAAACAAAATAATGACTAAATCTCGACCATATGCTCGCAGTTAGCTTGTTTCTTTGTTTACTTTCTCTCCCGCCTAATTTGGAAAGCGCTGCAGTCGGAAAAATTCAAGCAGTCGCAGAACTCTGGAGACTTACCTCAAGGTCAAAAGTTTTAATACTTTTTGCCCATACACGAGAGGATATGTCTGTGGACTAGGGTTGTACAGACTTACTTCCAGAAGCCTCTGCGTGTATTGGGCTCTTCTCTGTAGGGTTCTTTTGAGACGTAGGTCTACTGTAATGGGATACCTCTTTTGTTTGTTTGGAAGTTCTGGTTGAGATAATATTTCCGACATCTGAGAAGCGGGAAGTGTTTCATTCTTGACAGGACTGTCACTTCGATAATTAACATGTTTAGATGCAAGCATTACATAATTATTAAACTGAAGTAGGTCTATTTGTAGAAGTAGAGAATGAATAATAAAAAGTGAACAGGACATAGAATCTTTGAATCCTTTTTTTTTTTTTTACAGCGAGTGACTGCTACAAAAGTGCATTTCTGGAATAAGGGTTACGCTAGGAATTAACAAGAGCTGATGCCACTCTCCGCTTGTCAGTCTTTTGTTACACTTCTTATTAGCATCGTTTCCTGAGACAGTCCTCAGCGAGACGCAGGGGCTGCACTACTGACAGTTCCGGGCGGCGCCTGCCCGCCTGCTTTAAAACAAAGGCGGATTATGCAAAACCTACGGCAGCGAGAGCAGGAGCGTCTTTATAAATTTTTGTTATTGTTTTCATTCATGAAAGGACGTTTTAACTTTCATCTGAGAAGCACGGCAAAAGAGAGAGATAATGAGCAGGGAGGGAGTAATCGTGTTATACATTCCATACAGCGAACGGCTACAAGATTCATCTCTGGAAATGTATGTCCAACACTGTTAGGCCTACTGAACTCAATTTGAGTGCATTTATTATAGTTGGAGGAATATGACTGTGTTTACTTTTACAATGTTTATTGCCTGTTTTTTCAATATTTAAATTTATTTAGCTCATAATTGTAACATAAAATATAATATAAACAGAAAAACTTTAGCTCGCCCCTGAAAGAGTAAAACTCGTGCCCAGGGGCGAATTCCTGAATTGAAATTAAGAAGTATATAATACAATTTGTCTTATGTCTACTACGCAATAAGAATATACTTACTTACTCACTTACTTACTTATTGGCTTTTAAGGAACCCGGAGGTTCATTGCCGCCTTCACATAAGCCCGCCATTGGTCCCTATCCTGAGCAAGATTAGTCCATTCTCTATCATCATATCCCACCTCCCTCAAATCCATTTTAATATTATCTTCCCATCTACATCTCGGCCTCCCTAAAGGTCTTTTTCCCTCCGGCCTCCCAACTACTACTCTATATGCATTTCTGAATTCGCCCATACGTGCTACATGTCTTGCCCATCTCAAACGTCTGGATTTAATGTTCCTAATTATGTCAGGTGAAGAATACAATGCGTGCAGTTCTGTGTTGTGTAACTTTCTCCATTCTCCTGTAATTTCATCCCTTTTAGCCCCAAATATTTTCCTAAGCACCTTATTCTCAAACACCCTTAATCTCTGTTCCTCTCTCAAAGTGAGAGTCCAAGTTTCACAACCGGTAATATAACTGTTTTATAAATTCTAACTTTCAGATTTTTCGACAGCAGACTGGATGATGAAAGTTTCTCAACCGAATAATAACAGGCATTTCCCATATTTATTCTGAGTTTAATTTCCTCCCGAGTATCATTTATATTTGTTACTGTTGCTCCAAGATATTTGAACTTCTCCACCTCTTCAAAAGATAAATTTCCAGTTTTTATATTTCCATTTCGTACAATATTCTCGTCACGAGACATAATCATATACTTTGACTTTTCGGGATTTACTTCCAAACCTATCTCTTTACTTGCTTCCAGTAAAATTCTCGTGTTTTCCCATTTCGTTTGTGGATTTTCTCCTGACATATTGACGTCATTCGCATAGACAAGCAGCAGATATAACTCGTTCAATTCCAAACCCTCTCTGTTGTCCTGGACTTTCCTAATGTCATGCTCTGGAGCAAAGTTAAAGAGTAAAGGTGATAGTGCATCGCCTTGCTTTAGCCCACAGTGAATTGGAAACGCATCTGACAGAAACTGACTTATACGAACTCTGCAGAACGCTGAGTCTCCAGTATTTTCTTCAAAAAAGGTTGGCAACCCTAGTCATACGTAAAAAAAAGTGTAATACCATATTGGTGAAAAGTCTATAGTTTTCTCAGAAAAAAAGTATTTTTTCTTTTCTTTTCTTTTCTTTTTTCCCCCCAAAATATTTAACATCCTCTTATTCGGTAACTATTCGAGTGAGTTCGTGATTTTTGTCCATATAGATAGAAAATCTAAGAAAGAATAATTTATCCCTCTGACATATTTCAATAACGTGTACGATTTTCGTGCAAATTTAATTTTAATACCACTCATTTGAAGCCAATGACCGATGCGACCAGCTTGTAACATTGTAGCCAAAAAAGGGGGAATAGAGTTAGTCCACTGAGACAGACAGAGTTCGTTGACCTCTAACATCTATATTACGAGAAGAAAGAGGAGTGTGTTAGCGGCGATGTTGCCAGACTGCTGAAACTTTACAGTTTCATAAGTGCAAGTCATGTAACTTAAACCCTAATATTAGTTTTACTATATTGAGTAAAATTTATGCTGTTTGGCTGAATCAACAATAACCAACATACACTTATTTTTTTTTGTACAAGAAATCCACCAGTGCGTGGTCAATAGTAATCAATATTAATCTGAGTTAAATTAAAGAGAAAAAAGAGAAAAAAGAAAAAAATGCTAAACGAAGTTACCATTACTGATGGTGGCGATCGTTTTCCTCCTAATTTGAAGTTTTTAAATATCACCGTTTCTATTATACTTCCTGCATCATACTACATTTCTCAATAGTTCCTTTTCTTTGCTTGAAGTCTGGTCTCTTATTATCCAGGTTTCTTTCCCAAATAATATTTCTGTTACATCAGTGATGTCAACGAGAGCGCAAGCGTGCCTCATCGCCCGTATGCGCTGTTCAGAGCAGGTACGGCACGCAGGTACAAGTCACGAATGAACGCAAGGGTTGTACATAAGACACTGAGGAAGAAGTCGTTCAGTAAGTTTTAGCTGACGGGACTCTTGACTTCTTATAAGTGAAAGAGGTAATTATATACAAATTAATTATATTCTAGCTATTATCCGAAACTATATAATTTAAAAACAGTTTAATTTATCTTGCAGTGATAGGCCAACAGGGTTTACTTTCCTCATCCCTTTTTATTCACTGCTGCTGTCTGCAGAATAGATTCATTGCAACCAGTGAGCGCTTGATCTCACGCAGAACCATCTACGTGCTCTTGACCTTGACATCGCTGTGTTACATGCATTGAAATTTAAAAACATCTTTCCTAGTTTCATTGCCTTGTATCATACGGATTACAAAATGATTCATATAATAATTTGTTTCATATTTTCTATTTGACTGTATTATAAACAGTAATCTCGCTAGTGGTTTTGATTTATCTAAAGAAAATCAAAACTCGAGTGGGATTTAATTGACTATTACACGATGAGAAGTAACGAAGTACTCCAATACAATAAAATATTAATTGATTTACGAAAATACAACTGTCTTCAAATGTATTATTGTACCATCTCAACATTACAAATATTACGCTAGATGCATGCTAGATGGTAGTAGTGTGTTATGATTAGCTATTATCTTGCTATCAGTGGTGCCAACTATGAATCTTCATTGAACTCTGTAGACGATTACTAGCAATAACTTCTCGATCTAGATCACTATGGCAGTGTTACTAGTCAAGAAGACTTTGTTGATTCAGTTTAATTTTTATTAAAATGTTGCATTCCCCTTCAATTATCCGGATCCCAGTAATCAACGTCACTTGACAGATGATTTTCAATAAATCTTAATATTAAACAATCTCTGATACGTGACTATCCATAATATCATATAGCAGAAGCTATAACATAACCTAAATAATATATATAAGTGTTAGAAAAGTTTTAATTAACGACGATGACATAAAAATAAACAGGAATAATTTGAAAAGGAATAATGTACAATTTTCAAATTTGAATGTTTTAGTGGTTGGTGGTTCAGTTGATGTTATATTGGAGGTGTGCGTAAAAGAAGTGGAACTCGTTGATGTAGGCCTACATGGTGTATTCCTCAACTTATTCAGGATTTCCGAATGGTGCTCTTCATTTATTTGTAAATAGGGTTTCAGGGAAGATGCATAGGTATGACCAGTTAATTCTTGTTCTTGAATGCCAATGCGAGACATATTTGAAACTGCTGTGCATCGACTGGAGTGGTTTGTAATTTATTGTTTTATTTTATTTTATTTATTTTTTTTTTTGACGTCCAGACTAGCGCAGTTTGAAATGTTGGCAAACAAAGAAACAAATGCTAGGGACGCGATAAAATTAAACAAATGCTAGGGACGCGATAAAATTGTGCGATAAGCAGCCATGATTGATTGAAATATGCCCTTTCGTACCGTTTTATTGGTCAAAAGTAATATGACGTAGTAAAAGTGTAATAGTCCACATAAAAACAACATCCTAGATAGTGAATTGGCGAATTGGTAGACCGCCTAAATGAACATGGACAAATCTTGTTTGCTATAGACCACAAAAAAAATTATCACGATTATGATTATGATGATATGATTAACAAATTATAAAACTTTTATAGGCACGTCACTATATTTAGAGTTCTTTGGTTTTTACTGAAACTGAGAACATCTCTTGAACAAGCTTCTCGATTTCTTAATTGCGAAACAGTCTGTAGGCGGCTCCAATTGTTCGTGTAGATTGAAGAAGACAAACAACGGAACGCTCTACTGGATATCGACGATTTATGAGAGCCGGAGGACACAAAAAATCATCCGATACAAACAGTAGAAATGGCGGTAGAGATGATGTAAGTTCGGGCAGAATTATAGTCAACTGGTGTGCAACAGTTTCTGTAGATGAGTGAATGGTTAGGATCCTCACGTTAAGATGAGTTAAAAACTACTACAAGAAACATTCAACTTTCCTTTTTATCTTACTCTTACAGGAATCATTCAGGCTGTCCCTGCAGACATTATTGGACAGTTACAGTATATCAGTTGCTTTATTCCACAGACTGCTAGAAATGCTCATGCACCTTTTTATGGGTGAAGAAAAATGTACAGTTCCTATCTCATGGCTCCACACTATTAGAATATCGTCGTTGTTCCTGCAATAACTCCTATGTGCAAAATATGAAATTATTTAGTAGGAAGAAAAAAACACATTATTCTTCTATGGCAGTAGTGCATAGGAGATTGTCAATTCTTACATTTTAGAAAGAAAGAAATATTTATTACATATAGGAGATTTTATTATTTCCTGTATCACTATTTATGTTATTTAATACAGCAAAAATCTGAAAATCGATAAATATGTCACATAGGAGTTATTGCCGGAATAACGACGATATGGAACATGAATAATAATAATAATAATAATAATAATAATAATAATAATAATAATAATAATAATAGCCTGGAAAGATTCCGTAACGAGCAATGGCCTCTTCCAGTAGACGAAGTTCTTTTTCACGTTACCTAACATCTGAGCTATGTACAGGGACATCATTTTATCTTTACTAACATTTTTAATATTAACCTGGCTATACCTTTAGTGAACCGGAAACACCGTTTGCTACTCCCTTCCACGACTTTAGTTCGATGATACTGGAGTAAAACAGAAACAAATCACTTTACTAGGTATAGGATTGTAGAAAAATAGTTCATCCATATACGTAAACTAGAAAATATCGCGATTTTGAGTTCGATAATTTTCATTAGGTTTTTGTTTAATCAAAATAAAGTACTGTATTAAGAATAAGTGCTTTTACTCACGAACAGAGTTATCCATACGAATGTATTCATTATGCAGTGTATATTATACTGTCAACACCACATTAGCGTACACTATAGAGAATGAAGTTAAATTGAAAAATAATCATAATATGGATATTTAAACACATTTTTGAAAATGGTGGCCGTTCATTTCGATACAGGCTTCAGTTCTTTTGTGCATATTATCGCACTATAGACTATTGCATCTATTTCCAATTACCAGTTTCGTCCTTCGTACTAGTAACTCATGTGAAATAATTCTGTACCTACTCTATGAAAGAGTACCTTAGGTACTGTAAATTCAATCTTCACTTCTGCCCTACCCGCACAGATAAAATTACTCAGACATGCTATCTACTGTCCGTCCAAATGGTTATGCCGCAGGATCGTAAAGTGACAGTTAATTACTTAACGAGGCCCTTTTATTTAAGTTATTTTAAACAGTTGTATAATATTACGTAAACGTCCAATTCCTAACAGAAATTAATGTTTTCAGAAAAGAGCTAAGACAGCCCAGCTCTTACAGAGGGGTGAGCAGAAGCAGGTGGGGGAAATCGGGATGCGACGTAGGCAAACGGACAGTACCTGTACGAAAATATGATTCAATATTGAAAGCTCTTTCGTCACTGGAAAACGCGAACATATTTCTGGAACGTACTATACTCACTAACTCAGTAGTGTTTACATGCGGCCTTGGTTCTGTATGGAGGAAGTTGGAACTTCATTAATAGAGGGGATGGGAGTGAAGTACATTCAAAAACTCAGGTACAATAAAAATTGAAGTAAAAATAAAATGATGTCCCTGTATGTGGGCTTTGCTGATATTATTTATGTTACAAACATTCAAGTATGACTAGAATTGCCAATCCTCCCGTATTTCCTATGATCTCCCTTATTTTCCTCTAATTTTTAACAATCTCCTGGCTCCCGTATTATTCTTCTCTTCGAGTATTTTTCTCTCTTATTTTTACATAAAGTAAAAATAATTTAAAAAAAAATTTGATTTTGTCGTCAATAATGATTGTTTATATGATGAATTTTGTGTTCACGAGATGCTTTAAAACGTGCAGTCTTTTTAGAAGGTAATACTTGCCAGAAATAGGTTTTAATGCTCACCTGTTTAAATCAAACTATATCAACATTATACATTTGGAAAAACTGGTTAGTTTATTCTAAGCATACCAAGTAATAATGCTCATATAAAGAGGGTGTTTTATCTCATTAACAATAATTGGACAGATGTTCGAAACAGGAGCACGACACACCTATTGAGATCAGAACTGCAAACTGCAGTCGACATCAACTATTAAGCAAAATAAAATCTATCTCAAAATACACTTAATTTAAGTTTAGCTGGCGAAATGTAGAATAAAGTCATTTTTTAGTAACTGAACGGAATATATCAAATTCACAGTTGGTAGCAGTGGCTCAGCCTATCCAAATTTGAGTTATTATTATCTAGTAACAGCATAAGTTCGTAACAACGATATATCGTAACACTTGGTTTGACTCCGATCCTTCCATATATCAAATTCACAGTTGGCAGCAGTGATGTGCGGTGAAATTTTATGTGAGGGAAGCAATAATAGAAAATTTTAAATGTATAGTACAAAACTGATAGCAACCAATTAACCTAAATATATTTGAAAACCCAAGCAATTCTCCTCTCTTTAGCAGCAAAATCATCGATAACGTGGGCATAGAAGTACTCATTATTGTGAATGGTTCTCAGTAATTTCTTCTCTATAGAATATTAATAACAAATCCGCCACGATCAGGACAGGGGTTCAGAGAAAAAGTTCTGTGATATTTTAACATTAGAGAATTCATACTTCTCACGATTAAAACATAATTTCTGCAATAAATTTCTTTTTCATTTATGAACAGGGGTAGCAATGCTTCCCTTGCCTTTCATGCACGGCACGACACTAGTTGGCAGTCATTCCATCGCGAGAGAGAGGCTTGTGGCAGAGGCCTCCTAACGAGATGCGACGGCCTCGCTCTCAGGCAGCGACACTCGCAAGCTTGAGGGGAAGCAGGGGAGGAGGGGGTATCGATTCATTACGACTCAGTAGCAGATTCGGGGCTAGCCTTAACCGCGATATAATACGCTGCGCTATGTTGGTTTTCTGTGAATGCGCTGCATTGTTGAGTGTTAGATTAATCAAAAGTGCATGCGTGTGTGCTACATACGAATGTAGTGTAAAATGGTTTATACTGAGAGGAAATTGAGGTCATTATTTGCAGAATTAAAAGGGAAACCGTTTTTAAGTTGAGCGTATGAAACAAAATAAGCTTACAAAGATAGAAGATCGACACTGCATTTACATATAAAGTATCAGATGGAGAAAGACAAAATAGGACATTTCAATTTTCATGGTATAAGAAATATTTGTGGACCTAGAAAAGGCGTTTGACAGAGTGGATTGGGATAAACTGATGGGGATCCTAAAGAAAATTGGCGTGGATTGGAAAGACAGGAGGCTGTTCAGTAGCCTTTATATAAAACGAGTGAAAGTCAGGATAGAAAAAATGTCGGAAGGAAGTGACATGGGGAGAGGAGTACAACAATGATGCCCTTTATGACCTACCCTTTTCAACATCTACTTGGAGGATTTAGTAAAAACCTGTTTCCAGAATGTGGGAGAAGTGATAGTAGGAGGAAGAAGAATAAAGTGTATAAGATTTGCTGATGATATGGCGTTGCAGCAGAAGAGGAAATGATACTAAGGGATGTACTACTGGAGCTGAATGACAGCTGTGAGCAGTATGGAATGAAGATAATGCCAACAAGACGAAGAACATGGTCATAGGAAGAAAAGTAAAGAAGGTAAACTTGCGAATTCTAAATGAGGCAGTAGAGAAAGTGGACAGCTTCAGATACTTGGGGTGTACTATAAGCAGTAACATGGACTGCAGCCAGAAAGTCAAAAGGAGGATAGCAATGGCAAAGGAAGTTTTTAATAGAAAAAGGAGCATCTTCTGCAGACCTCTGGAAAAAGAACTGAGGAAGAGACTAGTAAAGTGCTTTGTGTGGAGTGTGGCATTGTATGGGACAGAAACATGGACATTACGACGATATGAAGAGAAAGGAATAGACACATTTGAAATGTGGATATGGAGAAGAATGGAGAGTGTGATGTGGATAGACAGAATAAGAAATGAAGCTGTGTTGGAAAGAGTGGGTAAAGAAAGAATGATGCGGAAACTGATCAGAAAGAGAAAAAGAAATTGGTTGTGTCACTGGTTGAGGAGAAACTGCCTACTGAAGGATGTACTGGAAGGAATGGTGAACGGGAGAAGAGTTCGGATCTGAAGAAGATATCAGATGATAGAAGAAATTAGGATATGTGGATCATATGAGGAGACAAAGAGGAAAGCAGAAAATAGAAAAGACTGGAGAATGCTGGGTTTGCAGTGAAAGATCTGTCCTTGGACAGAATACTATGAATGAATGAATGAATGAATGAAAGAAAGAAATATCCTTGGCTAACAGGGTGCTCTGAGACAAGTAAGTTATATTGTTATACCTGTAATCTGTTTGGGGTTGAAAGTGAGTGGTCATCATCTTCCTGTACGGTCTGTGTCACAAAAAATTTTATAGAAAGCCGAGAAACATCTACTGTATAGAAATATATAAGGTAAGCACCTTTTTTCACCCTGCCCAGTATTTACATCTTAGTTTTGCCACTGACCTATACCAAAGGACGAAGAGACATTGGCGTCTGTTAACAAGATGATAAAATTTAGTCTCCTGAAGTGGTAGGAAACAGGTCTATGACCTTATTCCAGGAAGAAAAAGAAGAGAAATAAATTACACAAAACATGTAACTTATACTGTTTTGGTTGAGAAAATTAATGAATGAGTTACTGCCTTTCTGTTGAAACACGGACTTCTGAAATATATTGCTACAGAAGGACAAAAAGTTCTGTCCATAAATCGCCATTAAATAATAAGAGACATTATTTATGAACCATCGTAGCTATGTCGATGACTTGGCGATAAAGTGCAGAAGCAAATAAGAAAGACATCGGAGAAGAAAGACAAAGAACGGACACTGTTTTCCTTTAAACACATTTTACGAGCTTAAGATAAATTCAAATGTTATACAAAGAAATAGAGAGAATGCTTAAAGCAACTCAAAATCTTAAGGAAAGAGAAGAAGTGATGTGTAGCGTGTAAAATATGCACAAATGAGATTTCACCGACTTCTAATTGGACCCTGAAGAGAGACCAAATGTTCAAGAGTTAATAAAGGACTCAAAGTAAATCACATTGTCATTGAAGATCAAGAGACCATAAATTGAAAGCTTTTTTGCTTGTTAAGTTCTTTAAAAGCATAATCAATTCATAGCTTACTGAAAGAGAATATTTCAGCTTAATAATTGTATAGGATATTATTAATAAATTATTACTATTATTATTATTATTTAGGTGTGGCCATGATTCTGGGTTCATAGCTCGTTTTAAAATTGTCTGGAATTGATACAAAGTCTTATTGTAATACAAATTACAAGTGACTGAAAGACTCATGACAGAGCTCATGAAGGTTGTTTCTGCTGCTCGTAGAAAAGAGCGCGAGTATTTACCTAACTTTTAGTTTATTTTCCTATTATTATTATTATTATTATTATTATTATTATTATTATTATTATTATTATTATTATTATTATTGTCATTATTTAGGTGTGCCATGATTCTGGGTTCATAGCTTGTTTTAAAATTGAAGAGTGTTAAAATTGTCTGGAATGGATACAAAGTCGTATTGTAATACAAATTACAAGTGACTGAAAGACTCATGACAGAGCTCATGAAGGTTGTTTCTGCTGCTCGTAGAAAAGAGCGCGAGTATTTACCTAACTTTTAGTTTATTTTCCTATTACTATTATTATTATTATTATTATTATTATTATTATTATTATTATTCCTATTTTACTATAATAATTGTTACTGACATACTAAAATAATAATAGATAAACACCTGGACAAAAATCTGACGCTCTAATTCTAAGGCAAGATAATCTAGTACAATATTTGTTTGTAAAGTTGGTAAAGAAGATTTGTATTTTAATTACGATTTGCGTTTACTGATTATTATTATTATTATTATTATTATTATTATTATTATTATTACTATTATTATTATTACTATTATTATTATTACATCATTATTTTATTGGTGTATTGGGAAGATAAAAAGAATTGTTATTGTATTATATTAATTATGTATTGTACCGTATTGCATTGTCCCGCGCCGTGGCGTCGTAGTCTAAGGCTTCATGCTTAGGACTCGAGCTACGGAATGCGCGCTGGTTCGAGTCCTTGTGGGGAAGAAATTTTATCAAGAAATTTCGGCCAGTGTATGGGACCGGTGCCCACCCAGCATCGTGATGCACTTGGGGAGCTACGATAAGTAGCGAAATTCGGTTACGCAAACCACCTATAACGGTTGGGTCTCATCGTGCTAACCACACGATACCTACATTCTGGTTGGATGATCGTCCACCTCTGCTTCGGCATATGGCCGTGAGGCCAGGAGCCGGCTGGTCGGTCTAAGCCCTTCGTGGGCTGTAGCGCCACGGATTATCGGATTATTATTATTATTATTATTATTATTATTATTATTATTATTATTATACTTACAAATGGCTTTTAAGGAACCCGAAGCTTCATTCCCTCCCTCACATAAGCCCGTCATCGGTCCCTATCCTGTGCAAGATAAATCCACTCTCTATCATCATATCCCATCTCCCTCAAATCCATCTACGTCTCGGCCTCCCCAAAGGTCTTTTTCCCTCCGGCCTCCCAACTAACACTCTATATGCATTCCTGGATTCGCCCATACGTGCTACATGCCCTGCCCATCTCAAACGTCTGGATTTAATGTTCCTAATTATGTCAGGTGAAGAATACAATGCGTGCAGTTCTGCGTTGTGTAACTTTCTCCATTCTCCTGTAACTTCATCCTTCTTAGCCCAAAATATTTTCCTAAGAACCTTATTCTCAAACACCCTTAATGTCTGTTCCTCTCTCAAAGTAAGAGTCCAAGTTATTATTATTATTATTATTATTATTATTATTATTATTATTATTATTATTATTATTGTATTAATTATGTTTTGTTTATAGCAATGTAGTAATTTTGTATCATACTCGTTGCGTGGAAGAGAAGGCCGAATGGCCTTAACTTTGCCAGTTTAAATAAATCATTATCATCATCATCATCATCATCATCATCATCATCACAAGTGTGAACATATTTTAGTACCCCAAAAAATGTAACATACGCTATTTTAATTAATTCTATTATAAAAATCCATATAGTTTTCTTTTTGGTTTAAAGACACGCCTGAAAGACACAAATGTAAGGTGTTACCATTACAGTATTTTTAACCGAAAACCAAACAAGCCACGAAAGTGACGAAATCCATCCCCTCCGAAGCTGAAAAACATGTTACCCAGCAATCTACAAGGAAAGTCACAATGAAATGTTGTAGAACAACAGGGGTGAAATTCTAAAAAATTAAGGCTGGTTCACAATAAACCGAGAACGAGAACGGAAATATTGTTAATACAGCTATTTTAACACTAGCCTTTAGCCTACATGCGAAGTTGTATTGTGGTCAGTCAGTAGAACGACAGAATAACAGAATTCATATCAAAACTGTTATTCTATAAGAGATACTGTATGCGTGTATTTTCATGTACATTTTTATCCTCGCAATATACTCCATTCTTCGTGTGATGTGGAAATAAGAAAGAGTTCGCACTTAAAGAAGTTTTATAAAGTAATTGATTTCATATGCCTACTCACGAACAAGCTCTCTATAAAATTCCGTCCATTCACTGAACAGCTATAAACGCGACGAACAGGTATTTTCCCCCTGAAATAAATCTCTATCTAGCACAGAGAAAACGCTTCCAGAGATGATATCAGTGGACGGCTGAGCCTTCTAGTTGACCGCAAACATTGCGCTGCCAGCATATGTATACAGGACGCGCGTGAGCGAGGTATCTGGCCAACGTGAATCGATGAATATGAAATTTAGCTCAAACCGACAAACACACACACACACACAGGCGTTCGTCAGCACGCCTCAGCTGGGAAATACCACCCCGTCTGCTACGTTGCGCTCATCACAGGCAGATCTGCTAGCGTGTGACGTATCAAATTCACATCTCCTGAGTCACATTTCAAACGTACACCGTTACACACAAGTTGTCACAAACGTAAAATTAAAATCTTGTAACAGGCCAGAGGGATCACGTCTATTTCTATCACTGATGGAATTTCAAAAGTATGCCTAAGAGTGATTAATTGCACATCCAGTACAGAGTTAAATAAATTATTGTATTCAGATGATAAAGCAGGGTTTAAGCCACTGTCGCATTTGTAGCATTTTGCTTCTCAACTTCTAAAAATGCGATAAACTTTCAATGTAAATGTGCAAAAATGCGATAACCACATTGGACTAGAGAAAACATCAGAAACTAAAACGATTATGGAGAAAATGAAATCAGAGATGTGTATGAACTATGACTAGTTTCGGAGAATTTATAGATTTAAATTAAATGTTAATGGAATCAGCAATATTCAAGTATTGCAAGAAAGTATTGAGCAATAGATGTTCAAGAATGGATTTCAAAGAGTTGATACAGTTCACGTATGTTAACAAGCTAAGTGAATAATTTTCTGTAATTCATTTAGTTATACAAGGTGCTGCAATTATACATTGTGAGCGAGGATTTAGTTACTTCATTGTTAAAACTAAAATTGGAAACCGCCTTTTAGTAAAAAGAGTTAACACTAGGCCAATAATAAATCTTGAGGGATCTACTCGCAAAGAATTTGATTTCCCAAATGCTTTCAATGTTTGGAATGCTTATAAAAATTGACGTATTTTACGTGATGTAAATTTTTTTATTGGGTTATTTTACGACGCTGTATCAACATCTAGGTTATTTAGCGTCTGAATGATATGAAGGTGATAATGCCGGTGAAATGAGTCCGGGGTCCAGCACCGAAAGTTACCCAGCACGCGTGATGTAAATTCAGCAGTAATTGATTCCAAACATAGGTCTAATTATTTACTTACATATACCTGGAGTATTGTAAGATGGGTTGAAAGTAATAAAACTCCAAGTAGCAAATTCCTTTTTTTTTTCCTGCAAGTCTAATCTTTCCGTACAATTTATTTAGAATGCTGCACAAGCTTTTCGCAATTTGCAAACATATTATTTTTCATTTGAGCATTTTTGCGACAATTATTTTTTTTCTAGCTTAAACCCTGTAATAAAGTGTTCATTGTAAAATTCTGAAAACAATTTTTAATTAGGAATATTTATTTGAAATATAACTTGGAAGATTTTGACATGTAGGTAGTGTCGTAGCTAGAGCGCTGGATTATTAATCCTGTCGATCCGGGTTCGATTCCAAATATACCCCTGATTTATAACTTATGTTGGGCAAGCCCGTGGTATAGGTAACACAGAGATTTTCTCTGGGAGCTCCGGTTCCCCTGTGGCATTCCAACAATCTCCATCTTCATCCCATCGCGGGTGTAGCGTAGACGAGCCTCCTATGGCGCATCCTAGACAACGATTCTGTCGGTAAATTGATTTATACAACGGGCTTCATATGGATGAGAAAGTGTGAGGGAAAGTGACGGAATAATATACAGGCTGACCCACTTAACCCTTACACCTTCGTTAGCGTGTGAAATATTTCAGATAAACACAATCCGACAATTACAAGTTAAATTACAGTGAAGGTGATATCTGATATACGTAATGTATTTTTTGTACATGCAATACTTTTTAAGACAGAGTCAGCTTTCTTTTTTTAAATGGAAATCGACTATGTTTTGTATTGGAAATATTGCGTTAGCTCTGTCTAATAACAATTAGCTACTTTGCAGATGTTTGATTGCCACCGAAGAATTTTTTTGCAGTGTTTTGCGGTCCCAATTGTTTTCAATGTACGTACTAACATTGTATAGGCCTATTTCTTGGTGAAAAATATATGCGTATCAAAGCACTGATTATGTAACAGAGCCTTATCTTGGGTAGTAATTTTCTTAGATTTTCTCTCATTTCACGAAGTCATTTTTTCTCTTTAAATTTCTTCTACGCTGTAACAGCATTGTCTGGTGGAAGAGATATCAAATGCATGAAACTTAAAATATTTGTGTGTGTGTATTCATAGTATCTGTGATGTATTGTATATGTCGCATTCGCAAATATAGAAAGAAATACAATGATATTGATGATATAAAGAGGCAATTGATTGTGTGTTAAAACCCATGCACCCCATCCGAGTACTGCGAAAAAGGAAAACTGTTGTAGAGAAACCTCGTCGTTTTCTTAGCACGTTCGACGAGGTCCAGAAAGGGACCAAAGCAGTAGTCAAGCGGAATGACATTTACAGCCTCTGAAGTGAGTTGAAAGATGACTACGAAACAGCATCATTTTCAGGAGCCAAACAAAGAAGATCTGTGCTTAGAGAAAAGCCAAATGATAAGCCTAATGATCTTTGCGGCTCAGGAAATTACGAGTAGGACAAGCATGGAGAAATATGGATTCAGTGTGTCAGTTGTGATCAGTGGTTTCATGAAACATATGAAAGCCTTTCAAAATATCGAAAGAACTTTAATTATTTGGAGTTTAGGTAAAAATCTGACTGAAGAATTTAAATTTTAACTGAATTTGTCTAAATATTTTCAATTTTAGAACTATCACGAAAATAACCCTGTACTATCACGAAATTATACCAACCATTCTAGAGTGCTGAATTTTTTTCTTTATTTGTATTGCTTGTTTGTAATTACTGTATAAATTTATTTGAGCCAAAAATGTTGACATGTAACTTCCTGAACCCTGATAATGAACTTACATTAAAAACACTTTTTTTGGAAAATTTGATTTTTTTTTTGCACGAAAACCGTAGTATTACCAAATTAGCTGTCTGCCATATCTAATATTATCGTACTTATCAATAAGAAAATAATGGCATGTGATTGTTGACCGCAGGGGTCAATTTTAGGTCCATTGTTGTTTCTAGTTTATATTAATGATTTAGCCTTGACCATAAACAATTCATCCCATGTAATCTTATTTGCAGATGATACAAGTGTAATTATTTCAAGCAAACAATACGATCATTTTATAAACACTTCTAATACAGTGCTGAATCTAATGAATGAATGGTTCCATGCAAATAAACTAGCACTTAATGTTGATAAAACCAGTGCAGTCAAATTTAGTACACACAGCAGTGCTCAGGTTTCCTACAGTATTCGATTAAATGGAACTCATCTCAAAGAATCTATAAGCACAAAGTTTCTTGGTTTAGAATTGGATAATCACTTGAACTGGAAAACGCATATAGAATGTATTACTCGTAAATTGAGCTCTGCCTGTTATGCATTAAGATCCTTATCTACTATTGGTGATATAAACTTACTTAAAATGTCATATTTTGCATATTTTCACTCTGTAATGAAATATGGATTAATATTCTGGGGTAACTCGTCTGAAGCTAAACACGTTTTTGTTTTACAAAAGAAAGCTATAAGAATAATGGCCGGTGTGCATAAAAGGACCTCATGTAAAAATATTTTCCGAAACTTAGAAATCTTGACTTTACCTTGTGAATACATTCTTTCCCTAATGATGCTGTATATTAAGAACCAAGATAAATTCAATACTAATCAAGACATTCATCATTTTAATACAAGACATAAATCAGATCTTCATCTACCCTCTGTTAGTCTAAGCTGTTTTAAAAAAGGAGTTCGCTATTCATGTATAACAGTCTTCAATGCACTGCCTAATTATCTTAAAGATTTGAAGAACCACGAGAAAAGGTTCAGAAAAGAATTAACCAAATTTCTACATACTCATACCTTCTACACAATTGATGAACTGTTTATGCTTGTGAATTGAATTGTTCTACTTAAATGACATGTACAATTTTATATAGCTCAACTAAAATATGTTTTTATATTGACTTAATCTGTTTACTATGTATTGTATTTTTTTTGTTTAGCATAACTGATGAATTGTATGTACTGTAAATTGAATAGTATACTGTATAGGTCAACTGATGAATTGTTTAAACTTATAAATTGAATTAATCTACTTCATATGAATTGTATAGCTTAATGAAAATAAGTTTGTAAATTGAACTAATTTGATTTTATATGTTTGTATAGTTTGGCTGATGAATTGTATATGTTCTTAAAATGATTACTAGTCTGTGTAGCTCTACTGATGAATTGTATATAGACCTACTGTAAATTGAATGGTAATATGTATAGCTCAACTGATGAATTGTTTATGATTATAAATTGAATTAATCTACTTGATATTAATTGCACAAATTTGTACAGCTTAATGAAAGTGTGCTACTTTGTATTGTATATATTTGTATAGTTTTGGCCGATGAATTGTATATGCTTTAAATTGAATAGTAATCTATATAGCTCTACTGATAAATTGTTTGTGTTTGTAATTTGAAGTAGTTTGCATGATATGTATTATCAATTTCTGTATATCACAACTGGTTGAATTGTTTATGCCTTAAATTTAATTAACTTGTTTTGTATTATAATATAGCTCAACTTATGAATGATCGTTTGCGTTTGTAAATTTAATAATCTGATTGGCTATGTATTGTATACTTTTAGTAGAGCCATCGATGTAGCTCAGTCGGCAGACTCGCTGGACTGCTGATCCGGAGCTGCGTTCGGGCTTGGGTTGGATCCCCCTTTGGTCTTTGGTTTCTTCCGAGGTTTTCCCCAGCCGTGGGACTGAAGCCGCATGGTCTATGGCGAGTCCTTGGCATCAACCCCTTTGATTTGATTACCCCCCTTTGATTTGATTACCTGGTTGGGTTTTTCCGAGGTTTCCCCCACCAAAAGGCAAATGCCGGGTAATATTTTGGCGAATCCTCGGACCTCATCTCATCTCACTACATTTCGCCAAAATGTATAAAAAAAATTAAAAAAATTGCACAAAATTGTAAAAATTGTAGAAAATTACTAAATTGTAATACTATAAAAATTTGTAAAAATTGTAATTGTAATATTGTAAAATGTTGACTTGTTCCACATCTTAAAGCTTCATTGCTCATGTAAGATCTATGGAATAAAATGAATGAATGAATGAATGAATGAATGAATAATTTTTTGGAAATCTTTAATATGACTTAAGTTGCAATGAATTAAGAACATTGGGAACGATTTCAGAATGCCGCGTCTATTGTCATTATTGCATTATTTAATTATTTATTTTGATGCTAGGAACAAGTCTTACAAAACACCAAAAAAAAAAATCGATATTACTTATGACACGATCTAATATCATTGCTCAGTTGAGTATCAGG
The DNA here is from genome assembly GCF_040183065.1 of Periplaneta americana. Lineage (NCBI taxonomy): Eukaryota > Metazoa > Arthropoda > Insecta > Blattodea > Blattidae > Periplaneta > Periplaneta americana. The sequence goes on along the minus strand of NC_091121.1, from coordinate 148,137,110 downwards.
AAGCTTTTCCATTGGCTGAGAGACATTCGCACAAAATTATCGAAAAAATTTTTCAATTGAGTACCAATATGCTTATTCATTAGCTGACAGACATTCGCACGGAATTATCAACAGTAATGTCACTAGAGGTTTTAATTTATCTAGAGAAAATCAAAACTCGAGTAGGATTTATTGACTATTATAAGATCAGAAGAAAATATATAAAGATTAGAAGAAATAAAGTACTCTAATACAATAAAATAATAATTGACTTACTAAAATTCTATTTGACTAATGTTAGCTCCACTAACACGTTTGAACGGAGCCGCCATTTTCAGCTGATTCTCTATGCGGTAAACAAATGACGATCGCAAAGCATGTTTTATAGTACCGTAAAGATTTTTCATTTTGAAATGTTGGAAAACAAAGAAACGAATAGTAGAAAGTGATAAAAACGGAAGAAAGTATATAAAGATTAGAAGAAATAAAGTACTCTAATAAAATAAAATATAAATTAATTGACTTACTAAAACTCTATTTGACTAATGTTACCTTCACCAAAACGTTTGAACGGAACCGCCATTTTCAGTCGACTATCTATGCGGGAAACAAATGACGATCGGAAACCATGTTTTATAGTAACGTAAAGAATTTTCAGTTTGAAATGTTGGCAAACAAAGAAATAAATGCTAGGGAAGTGATAAAAAATAAATGCTAGAAAAGTGACAAAATCGTGCGATAAGAAACCATGATTGGTTGAAAGACGTTCTTTCGTACCGTTTTATTGGTCAAAAGTAGTATGACGTAGTAAAAGTGTAATAGTCGAAATAATTCTTAATATTTCGTAATAATAATAATAATAATAATAATAATAATAATAATAATAATAATAATAATAATGCTGAATAGTTAGCTGAAGAGCTAGAAGTCGAATTTTCACTCAACGGAGTGAGTATTTGATATTCTGGTGATAATAAGTCAAAGGTTTGTTGGAAAAAAGGAATTTCGAGTAGGTTTTTCGCAAAGTAAATCAGTTTTTTCTCTAGAATTTCACTATTTCGTAACTATTATAGCGAAACTTAGTTCTCTCATCCAGCACTGAGGTCAAAGTTAAAAACAACAAAGTAACATACATATTCGTCGCGTCGCTCCTCGTGGGAGAAACTGTACTTTGAATGATATAAGCCTACAATCAATCTCGCTATTGGAAAAAATATTCGTAATGGACTGAAAAATACTACCGCTTCCTGTGGCAGCCCTTTTAAAAACACCATATATGTATGATACTGTAACATGCTGTGGCACGTGTAAACAGAGCCGTGAGATATGTCCACTGAGGAAAAAACAATTCTGGTTATTTAATAAACGATATTCCTACATTTTCAATCAAAGACTCTGACATTTTAAAGTGTATTTCTTTTTTATAAAAGCAGAGTGGTCTCGCTCTCAACCAGTATTTTAATTAAATTTCGTAAGGGACGCACTTACAAAACTGTGGAGAGAACCGAAATGTATCCAATACGACCTGAGCAGCATGCAACTTCACTACGAATTCGCTCTAATATCAGAAATGATCTCTTCACGCCGTATTTAGTTAATGAAGTGGAAAAAAGTATCGTTGCTGTTATAAGATAAATCATAAAGGATTTCGCTAGCCCGCGCTACGAGCGTGCTAAACTAGCCCCGGCTATCGAGTGATTACTTGTACAGGAATCATATCATATCATATCATATCATATCATATCATATCATATCATATCATATCATATATCATATCATATCACATATATCATATCATATCATGTATCATATCATATCATATCATATCATATCATATATCATATATATCATATCATATCATATCATATCATATCATATCATATCATATCACATCACATCATATCATATCATATATCATATCATATCATATCATATATCATATCATATCATATCATATCATATCATATCATATCATATCATATCATATCATGTCATATCATATCATATCATATCTCATCATATCATATATCTAACACTGGTTTATGAATACGAAAAACATTAGTTCGCTGATCATCCACCGGAAGCCCACGCTAAGAATGTCTATGAATATGGCCCAAAGTTAACGGAATTCAATTCGTAACTCTTTGTACGTCTAGGTTTACTGTTTTCAATATGGCGGTTAGTCTAGAATTATAATGGTTAACGTGATATGTCTTCAAATACGGGGTGTATCGAAAGTCTGGAATCATAAGGCCAAATATCTGAAATACTGTTTCTTCTCCTTCACAGTTACTTGTGAAGCCTGAGTGATACCAAAAGAAGAAAAACGCATTGAAGTGATCCTGTTTGTTGGTAGGCGCAGTTAGAGGGAAGTTTCTGTCGAATTTATTCGATTGTACTCAGGAACGAGAGCACATTACTTATACAGGGTGTCTCAGGAGGAATGTAAAGTACTTCAGGATTATATAGTTTTGGTTAATCTATATCAGTTTAACCTGATATACCTATGTCCGAAATGTAACTGTTGGGAAGTTATTGATGGTCGAATTTTAAATGGAGAGAGGTAATATAGACGTATTTCTACATTTTAGAATCATTATGGTATGATACATTATTGAAAAGGCTGCATCTTGTGTTATTTTAATAAGTTTATTTCATAATTAAGTACAAAATCAGTAGTAAAATAAAATAATTACACAAGACAAATTACTAAGGTTGCCCTTCCTATGGATTCTATGGATTTTAAATTCATTCTACCGGTACAGGTTCTCTTTCCGACCCCAATGAAACACTTTGTAGTTTGCCAGTTTCAGATAACATCCTGTGAACACGGGAAAGCACACAGCTAGATGCAACCCTTCGATTGGGAAAACGTCGTCTGTGTTTCTCAACAACAGCCAACGCATTGCCATAACAAAATCCATAAACAAAAAGCATGTCTACATATTCACTAAGCGAATACACGAATTAAATGTAAAGTGGACGTACATACAGTGTGTGTTTTGCGCTGGCGTTGCGGTGCTCAGATGCTGCCGTGTGCAAAAGATGGAACCGCAGGACGTTCCTCTTAATTTCTATGCAACCGTTAGACCTCGGACATAGGTGTATCAGGGTGAATTGATGTAGGTTAATCCAAACTATATTATCCTGAAGTATTTTACATTTCTCCTGGGTCACTCTGTATCGGTGTATTACATTTGCGACAAGCATTGCCTTGTATTGGTTACAAAAGCTCCAAAGGAGCACATAACGAAAGCGCCACTGGCAATTAGATGAATATAGGTTAAATAGGGTCCGTCTTCTTGCTTATCAAGTAATGTGTAGTCTTAATTGTTAACTATGTCATATTTATTGATTGGATTAACGTTGTCGGCAATTATTTGCCATCATCAGATCAACATAATTGTTTAATTATACGTCCTGAATACTGGTTACGAAAAGCAAGTAGAATAAAGTAATATTCGGACAAGCAAACATGGTTCCTACTAGACTAAATAGATGTTACATTATAATTAGTCGTGCACTGACTCAACTAATTTTCACGTAGGAATATTGTGTGTAGTACGTAAATTAAACTAGCAGGTTATGAATATGCTTAATGCAGAGCATGTCTGAATTTACTTGTTTTCAACTCATGTTACATGGAACATAATATTGTCCACATGAAGTATCAATAGCATACTGTCAATTTGGTTTCAAGTTTCATTCTGTGCTCAAACTTTAACATTTATGAAAATAAGGAATACCATAGGGTGATATCTTGATGTACCCTTCAAAAGCAGAATTTTCAAACATAGTAATTATATAGCATTAAGCATATTCATAACCTGCTAGTTTAATTTACGTACTATACACAATACTCCTACGTGAAAATTTAATCTATACTAATAATAAATCTGTAGCCAAACTTTTTCTGGTAATTTTCGATTTTCTAAAAATAATTGGTATTAACATGTATAATTAACCATCCTGAAACCGAAAATCGCTTTTTTTTAATTTTTGTTTGTCTGTCTGTCTGATACCTTTTCACGCGATAATGGCTGAACGGATTTCGATGAAAATTGGAATATAAATTAAGTTCGTTGTAACTTAGATTTTAGGCTATATGGCATTCAAAATACGTTACTTAAAAGGGGGGTTATAAGGGGCCCTGAATTAAATAAATCGAAATATCTCGCTTATTATTGATTTTTGTGAAAAATGTTACATAACAAGGGTTTCTTTAAAAATGATTTCTGATAAGTGTTATTCTTTGAAAAATTTTGATAGGACGATATTTAATGAGATAAATGAGTTTTAAAATTAAAATAACTGCCATCTAAGGCGGTGTATTGAAATAAAAAACAAATGACTTCGTCTATAAGTGGCCTTGGACACAACAATCGAAAGCTATGAAACATAGCCTACAGACAATGTTTCTGTGTTTGTATGAAGTAATATAGGAAGCTAAATTAACCGATTTGTATAATTAATTATTATTTCATCATTGGAAAATGTAGTTTCTCTGGATGGACATAATGCTATAATGTTATTACAGTAACTTGTGAGTGAATTGAGGACAGGTAAGATTAAAATAGCTTCTTATGCACAGAAAACTTGATAGGTTATTCTGTATATTCACTTGCTGTATTTCTTAAAATAATGTTTATGAACATATTCATTTTTATCTCAGAGAATTAACGAACAACGAGAGTGTATTGATTTAGTATGCAGTAATTGTACGTTAGCTTAGCAATCCATTACTTTATAATTCAAATTTTAACTATGCTCAATTGAATCGTGTTAAAATACATAAAATATATATGCAATAAATGCAATGCAAAAAAATTGGGTAATGAGCCAAGCAGATTATGTTGCGCTGTTGTAAAACTGTTCCTCCTGAGATTCAAGAGCTCCCACAACAAATTAAAAACTTTCTAATTCGAGTATATCCGTTATCAACATACTTTTTACATAATATAATATAATATAATATAATATAATATAATATAATATAATATAATATAATATAATATAATATAATATAATATAATATAATATAATATAAACATAATAATAAATCTGTAGCCAAAATTTTTCTGTTAATTTTCGCTTTTCCAAAAATAACATGTTAAAGGAATTGTCATTGCACCAAATGAGTAGTCTCTGGGTCAAAATGATCGCATTTTAATATTTTAAATACAATTTAAATTAAGTAACATATTAAACGATTTATCCTTCTATCAAACACGAATGTTCCCTGGATCAAACGTCCTATTTTAATTATGTAATTACCAGGGAACGGATTTATATGAACTAAAAATATATGAAATATGTAAATATATATGTAGTTATTTTTACCAAAATATGGAATTAAATATGGATTTTTACCAAAATATGGAATTAAATATGGACTTAAAATTATAAAAAAATGACTATGTACGTTAAATATTGGTACATTTTAATCAAACTAAACAAAAAATATAATGGACGTACCTTATCTTCCAATGTAGTTTCAACAAAACACAATTTTTATTGTCTGTTACCATAACAATAGGTTACAAACATTTCTTTCAAGTGCTGAAAAGTGAATCTTCTTCTATTGTCTCTGAGGATAGATTTATACTGACTAAAAGAGCGTTCGACGTCACAAGAAGTAACTGGTACATAATTCAATTTCACAATGTCTGCTGGGGATAAGTCCAAGTTAATCTTCACTGTTGATTCACCACTCATCACAGCAACAACCTTTTGTAGTTCTTCATATCCAGGGTTTTTTGAAAGTACAGTGTCCACCTTAGCTCTTACTGCATCTGCAACTTTACCTCTACCACGATTCAGTTGTTCCACAGTACTATTTATAATTTCAAAACTTTCAGATAGTGAAAGGTGCCTATTTTGGAGACTTTTGAGCGTTTTTATGATGCATGAAAATGTATGCTGAATGTGAGCTAAGTCATTCTTCACACTTATGTCACAGGTAACTGTTTTCGCAGTATCAATTGAGACTGCATCTTCAGAGTCCAATGCAAGGAGAACATTGTTAATAGAGTCTATATGTTCGGCATAATATTCAACTGCTTCTAGCCATGTACCCCATCTAGTTAAAATTGGCTTTGGTGGCAATGGAATTTCAGGGTACATTTCTTTCAACACGTTAACTCTACTGGGAGCTTTGAGAAATACTTTTTTCACTGATGAAATCAACAAATCTACTTTAGGGAAATTGTCTCTGACCACTTCTGCCACACGATGAAATGCATGCGCCACACAAGTAAAATGAGTCAATTTAGGATATACAACAGATAATGCTTGTCCAGCTTTGACCATATAAGGGGCAGCATCGCTAATAAAGAATAACACATTATCGTACATAATACCCTTTGGCCACAGGATACCCATAGCTTCGTTGAACAGTTTAACTATAGTTTTGTTATTGCACTTTTCTAGAACATCACAATGTAAAAGAATTCGTTCAGAATATTGTTCACTTAACAAACCGATAACTACATTACCAACAAGTCTACCTTCTTTGTCGGGAGTCTCATCAATGGAAACCCAAATTGAACTATCTTTAATTTCATCTCTTATCTTCTGTATTGTCTCATCGTAGATGGATGGAGCATACGTCTTCCTAAGTGTTGACTCATCCGGGATTGTATGTTGAGTATATTTTTCAAGGAATTCCCTGAAGACCTTATTCTTTAGTTTGTAGAGAGGAATATCAGCAGAGATGAGAGAACGGCACAGGTCGATGTTAAACTCAGATCTTACATTCGATGTTGTTGGTTGTGTTAAAAACAATTGTCTCTGCTTGGAATTTAGTTGTTTGTTGGCCTGATGTTTACTAGTTGTAATGTGTTGTTGCACCAGGAACTTTTGTGTAGATGATACTGCACACTGACACAAATTACAAAATAATATTTTATTGTCAGTTGATAAACCATCTTCTTTAAATTCTGAAATGTAACTTGTTAGTTTTGATTTTAAATTGACTGAATGACGTACTTTTGGCATATTTACCGTCTTTATAGTATGATTTACAAAACTGAACCTATGTGTACTCTGACTGGCATTTAACTGTTGAGCTGCACAACTGAAGTCTGTTAAAAATTTTAAATTAAATTAATACAGTTTTGTAACTTACTTTCCCATTGTTGATAGGACTGCTAATTTTCAAATAACTCTGATGTTAAAGGGATTACTGAACATGTGTTTAAATCTCTATTGTTGAAATGTATTTTTAAAAGTTAATGGAATTTTGTTTTGTTTTATTGTTAAACCTAATATAATATGGACTGTTTTATATGAAATATGGAAAATATATGGAAATTAACGAAAATATGTACTAAACTCTAAAATATGGAAAAATATGGAAAATAAAAGTAGGATTTTTCAACCCTACACATTGTGAAACATAAAGATAATGCAAAATATAAATTATATTAGCTTTATAAGTAAATATGTATTTACATATAAATCCTTTCCCTGGTAATTACTTTATATTTATTTCTAACGGGTGCAGCGGAGCGCACGGGTACGGCTAGTTTTATATATAATTTTTGCAAGTTATAATTTTATCTGTGTCTAATATCAACATTATGTAAATAGTTGAGTCAGTGCACGACTAATTATAATGTAACATCTATTTAGTCTAGTAGGAACCATGTTTGCTTGTCCGAATATTACTTTATTCTACTTGCTTTTCGTAACCAGTATTGAGTATGTATAATTAGACAATTATGTTGATCTGATGATGGCGAATAATTGCCGAAAACGTTAATCCAATCAATAAATGTGATATAGTTAACAATTAAGATTACGCATTACTTGATAAGCAAGAAGACGGACCCTATTTAACCTATATTCATCCAATTTAATTGCTTATCGGTCTATGCCTTTTCAAAATGAAAATAGCCATTGGCAATGCTACAAAAGCGCCACCATCGGTGTACCTTCATACTTTGGTAACACTGATTAACGGTTTATTGAATATGCTCAGTTGTATCTCAGTGTATCAGTCTCGTGCTTACCGCGAACTTCACTGTGACTACCACTAATAAAGGTGTGCCTTGTATAGTACGTGATGGTTTTAAGTATAGAAAAATATGAGTGATGAGCTGTGGAGAAATATCATGGAGGTGTACTTTTAAAGCATGTTCAAGTAGAATTGTAACCAACGATACAAATACCTGCATTTTAAGTGAATCTGGAAACCATTCATACATAATACATCGCTCTCTTAAACGGACTGAGCATATTGGGGATTAAGACAATAGCATTCCCAAAATACGCTGTGAAATATTACATATAAAACAATTCTTATCTCGAAAGGAAATCAAAACAAACAAAATTGTATTAAACTATTTTGTTTGAAATATCACCAGATTTCTAGGACTTTTTATAGACTCCAGTTTAACATGGGAAAAACATATCGAATATATATGCACTAAATTATCAAGAGTTATATATTTATTAAAGAAATTAGTGACTTGCGTTTCTCAACTTGAACAAAAAATGTTAGAAATACCTGAAGATGAAGACATTCACAAAGAATGGGAAAATATTAAAACTCAAATATCACAGGCAGTCACGGAGAGCATCGGAAAATATAAGGCTTTCACACAAAAGAAAAAATTAAGATCTTGGGATGATGAAATTAAGGAGATCATAAAAAATAAAAATATAGCTTATAGAAAATACCTTCAAACAAAATCCGTTAATGATGAAATAGATTATAAACATAAAAGGGCGATAGCTAACAGAGAAATTAGAAAACGACACAGGCAATCATGGAAAGAGTTTATATCTTTTTTAGAAACTGACATTTATAAAATGAAACCCAATACATATAAAATTTTAAAATACATGAACAGAGACATAAAGGAATCCGCCAAGATAAACCCTTGCCCCAAAATAGAAACATTCCTAGACTTTTACAAAAACTTATGGAACAATCCTACTTTTGATTCAAAATTCTGGGACACAAAAAACCCAGATGAACAATGCATTACAAAAGAAGAACTACAAGAAGCATTAAAGAAGACGAAAAATAGTAAATCACCTGGAGAAGATAACCTAAATTCAGAATTGTATAAATATGCAGGAGATCTATTTCAAGAAAGATTACTAAGATTTCTAAACAGAATATATCTGACTGCCACTTTACCGGAAGAATGGAAAAATAGTGTAATTATTCCCATATATAAAACAGGAGATAAACAGAATGTTGAAAACTATAGAGGGATTAGTATCCTCAACACATGTTATAAGATATTTAGTAGGATTTTAAATGAAAAATTAAAAAAACATGCTGAAACTTTCCTTCTGGAGTGTCAAAATGGCTTTAGAAAAGGAAGATCATGTGTAGATCCATTATTTAGTATCAAACTATTGTTGGAAAAAAGAAGAGAATTTAATTTAGAAACCCATATAGCTTTTATTGATTTTGTGAAAGCTTTTGATAAAGTCCGAAGAGACCTTTTATTCGACATATTACAAGAAAAAAATATTCCAAATTTGCTATTCCAAAATATAATAGAAATCTACACGGACAACAAAATAAGTGTCAAAATAAATAACTGTATATCCGAAAGAAAATTAGTTAATAATGGAGTTCGACAAGGTTGTCCACTATCACCAACTTTATTTAATATTTATATAAATGAAATTATTTTAAAATGGAACCAAATCTACACATCAGGAATCAAAATAACCAGTGCTCTAACATTAAATACCTTACTCTATGCCGATGATCAAGTCATAATTTCCAATTCAGAGGATAATTTACAAAGAGGATTGTTTACATTAAATGAAATATTAAAAGATTTTGGGATGGAAATTTCAGCACAAAAATCAAAAGTAATGGCATTTTTAGGACAAGACCCAGTGAGAAGTAAGATAATACACAATAACCAATGCTTCGAACAAGTGCAAAATTTCAATTATCTGGGTTGTGAAATATCTTATCAAAATGAAAAAGATGTGAACAAGAAAATTACCAAATTTACACAAATTCTAAGAATAATAAACAATACATTAAAAGCTAAATTAGTACAAAAATCTACAAGAATAAAAATATATAATACACTAGCATTACCCACCCTTCTATACGGAAGCGAGATTTGGACATTAAAGAAAAAAGACATGAACAGAATCAAAGCAACGGAAATGAAATTTTTCAGGAGAACAGCAGGATATACTCTTTTAGACCGAAAAAGGAATGAAGAAATTTTAGAACAATTAGAAGTAGAGTCAGTAGAAGAAAAAATCACCAGATACAAATTCAATTGGCTAGATCATGTAAGAAGAATGGAAAATTCAAGAATCCCAAAAATTATGATGCAATATAAACCTAGAGGACATCGTCGACCAGGAAGACCGTTAAGAAGACTGCTAGATGGGGCCGAAACAGGTCTACAGAGGCCTAATTCGTGAAGGATGATGATGATGATGATGATGATGATGATGATGCGTTTCTCAAAATTATTTAAGATGTGTCTACTTTTCGTTCTTTCAATCGATAATTAGGCATGCTTTAATTTTCTGGGGAAATGGTAGCAAAATTGGGAGTGTCTTGATTTTGCAAAAGAAAGCCATCAGAATTCTATGTCAATCATTTTTAATTTACTGGTCTGACCAAATATTTTGGGTTTGCCCTGCGACACAGAATAGCTCACAATAGACTTTAAAATGAAAAATTATATAAACAGGTTTCAGACAAAATTGATTAAGACATAAGAAAAAAAATAGAACCAAATATAATTTAAATTGAATGTACACCATAAAGATGCTGACGAAATATCGCTACAGAAAATTTTATTATGGTGGTGACGATGGCATCTTGAAGATCTCTCGTCAGCTTGTATTTTTCCCTCCACTTTACAAAGGCTTTCGGAACGGTGCCTCTCGCTCCGAAGAAGAGACCGATAACTGTTATTTTTTCTATGTTGTATTTCGCCGATAGGTACTGAATCGTTAGCTCGTAGATTTTCTTTTTCTCTTCGTTCACTTCAGATGGTTGAGTGGCTGAGATTTCAAATCTGATTGTAGGATCAATTATTTCGGCTGTCTGTTTATTTCTATTTATAGCTATGATATCGATCCTACGATTGGTTCCACCATCAGCAATACAATGAACTTCCTCGTGAACGTCTAGATTTTTGGATCGAAGTGCGTCTGCGATCATAGAACGTATGATGTTGTGACGTTTTATTCTAAGTACTTCTCCCTGTGGACAACTCCCAAGCACATGTGGTAAAGTTTCTTGAACATTGTCGACCTCTTTTCAAACAATCACAGATATTAACTGTCATAAATTTATATATATATATATATATATATATATATATATATATATATCACGTGTATATCATATGTATTGTATATATATATATATATATATATATATATATATATATATATACGATCTAGTCCTTCACACTCGACAAAATATAGACAATTACTCACTGATAGCCAATATATATGATCATGAAATTAGAAATAGTGAACAAATTAATATCCCATACTGTAGATTACATAAAACTAGAAAAAATGCTTCTGTCATGGGGATGAATCTTGTTATTCCTCATCTTTTACAATATCCACCTCGCGTCAATGGGATTCCTTGTCACAAAGTATTAGGGGCTGCAAGACAACAAACACCTTTAAGAACAGCTTAAAAGATAACCTTATTAGCATTTCACTCCAATCATACTGATTTAAACTATCACTGACTACACTGTTACTTTTTCTTTAGACATCATCTTGATTGTGCTGTATTTTCAAAATTGTCTCATAATAATCTCTTTCTATTATCTAATATCATTTGAAATATATTAACATTCTATGTATTTTGTTGTTTAATTCGTAAATAACTCTTGTATAAATGTAACTCTCATCTAAATCAAATTGTTGAATTCTTTGTAAGTTCATGCATATGTATATACACTTTTTGCTGGTTGAGTGGAAGAGAAGGCCTTACGGCATTAACTCTGCCAGCTAAAATAAATCATTATTATTATTATTATTATTATTATTATTATTATTATTATTATTATTATTTTTATTATTATTATAAGCTTCCAGTCAATATTATAAGTTACCAACCAATAGTTTCAAATCTAGATTTTATAATTGGCTTTTAATTAATCCTTTCTATTCTGTAGATGAGTTTTTAACATAAATTCATACGAAAATGTTTTTTAATAAATACAGTTATTTACATTTAGTTACAATTATTACATTAAGAGTGAAGTGTTTTAATTAATTTTAGAGTTTCAAAATGTTTTGTGTTTTCATTCTAATTAATTGGAATTGAACGGGTTACATCAGGTGCTTGTCTATGCGGATGACGTGAATATGTTAGGAGGAAATCCACAAACGATTAGGGAAAACACGGAAATTTTAATTGAAGCAAGTAAAGAGATAGGTTTGGAAGTAAATCCCGAAAAGACATAGCATATGATTATGTCTCGTGACAAGAATATTGTACGAAATGTAAATATAAAAATTGGAAATTTATCCTTTGAAGATGTGGAAAAATTCAAATACCTGGGAGCAACAGTAACAAATATAAATGATACTCGGGAGGAAATTAAACGCAGAATAAATATGAGAAATGCCTGTTATTATTCGGTTGAGAACCTTTTATCATCCAGTCTGCTGTCAAAAAATCTGAAAGTTAGAATTTATAAAACAGTTATATTACCGGTTCTTTATGGTTGTGAAACTTGGACTCTCACTTTGAGAGAGGAACATAGGTTAAGGATGTTTGAGAATAAGGTGCTTAGGAAAATATTCGGGGCTAAGAGGGATGGAGTTACAGGAGAATGGAGAAAGTTACACAACACAGAACTGCACGCATTGTATTCTTCACCTGACATAATTAGAAACATTAAATCCAGACGTTTGAGATGGGCAGGGCATGTAGCACGTATGGGCGAATCCAGAAATACATATAGAGTGTTAGTTGGGAGGCCGGAGGGAAAAAGACCTTTAGGGAGGCCGAGAAGTAGATGGGAAGATATTAAAATGGATTTGAGGGAGGTGGGATATGATGATAGAGACTGGATTGATCTTGCTCAGGATAGGGACCAATGGCGGGCTTATGTGAGGGCGGTAATGAACCTTCGGGTTCCTTAAAAGCCAGTAAGTAAGTAAGTAAGTAAGTAAGTAAGTAAGTAAGTAAGTAAGTACGTAAGTAAGTAAGTAAGTAAGTTTTTTTTCCTCTCTTCTGTATTGTGACGAAGCCTATCACTGTATGTTTAATGGCTTAATAAATTGAATTGAATTGAAAAGAATAACCTCATTACTTATGGTCCACTACATATAGTGCAATCACCATTCTATGGGTAACTGTTTCCTAATATATTTTTCGTTTTATCTAATGACAACATTTCATTTGAGCACCTTTATTTAATTATATTTTATAGCATATTTTTAATTATCCATGTCAGAATTAAAAGGTGATTGAAGCACATAATAAATAACACTTACTACTTTCACATTTTAAAGTATAATAAATGAGTGTTTTGACACGAAAATTAAGGAGTATGCCTCAAGAAGCCAACTAATGGCTGCAACCCGCATTAACTCTCCGGCTTATAACTCAGACGTTGATAAAGCGCCGGATTTCCCCTTTTCTGTTCTATCGAGTAGGAGGTTTACCCTCGTGTCTTTACAATGCTTATCGTTAATTTTGTGACGAGATAAGCAAATTAGTTACAACACGAGTTCTTTTTATTAAACACGGTGTGAAGGCATAACGTTGGGGAAAACACACAAAGGGGGATTTATACTTCCTTCAGGCTCAGGTTCACAATAGTTTAGAGTTTAGACAATCGATGTAAACATCCATGCATTTATAAAATAAAAAATTATATCGTCGTTGTTCTTGCAATAAATCCTGTGTGATATATTTATCGATTTTCAGATTTTTTCTCTATTAAATAACTTAAATAGTGACACAGCAAATAATAAAATCTCCTATATCTATATATATATATATATATATATATATATATGACTAGCCGTACCCGTGCGCTCCGCTGCACCCATTAGAAATAAATATAAAGTAATTACATAATTAAAATAAGACATTTGATCCAGGGAACATCGGTGTTTCATAGAAGGATAAATCGTTTATTATGTTATTTAATTTAAATTATATGAAAAAAATTAAAATGCGAACATTTTGATCCAGTCATAAAAATTATTTTAGGAAATACAGGAAACGAATGCCTATCAAGTTTTCTGTGCATAAGAAGCTATTTTAATCTTACCTGTCCTAGATTCACTCAGAAGTTAGGTACTGTAATAACAATATAGCATTATGACCATGTGGAGAAACTACACTTTCCAATGGTGAATTAATAATTAATTATACAAATCTGTTAATTTAGCTTGCGATATTACTTCACACAAACACAGAAACATTCTCTGTAGGCTATGCTTCATAGCTTTTGATTGTTGTTGTCCAAGGCCCATTATAGACGAAGTAATTTGTTTTTTTATTTCATTACACCGCTTTAGATGGGGTTATTGTAATTTTGAAACTCATTTATCTCATTAAATATCAGTCCTATCAAAATTGTGCATGGAATAAAACTTATCGGAAAGTATTTGTAAAGAAACTTTTGTTATGTAATATTTGTCATGAAAATTAATAATAAGGCAGATATTGCGATTTATTTAATTCAAGCCCCGTTATAACCCCCCTTTTAAATAAAATATTTTGAATGCCATATAGCCTAAATTCTAAGTTACAATGAACTTAATTTATATTCCAATTTTCATATAAATCGGTTCAGCCATTATCACGTGAAAAGGTAACAAACATCCAGACAGACAGACAGACAGACATACATACAAACAAAAATTTCAAAAAAAGCGATTTTCGGTTTCAGGGCGGTTAATTATGTATGTTAGGACCAATTATTTCTGGAAAATCGAAAATTACCAAAAAAATTTCGGCTACAGATTTATTATTAGTATAGATTTGAACTGGTAATGGAAATTACGGGAAAACGGCTGGACGGATTTTAATAAATGACCCCTCATTTTGAAGCTTGGAATTCAAAGTTTTTCGGAAAAATAGTAGTTTGCAGTAATGTTCCTATTTTCCAAAATCCATCTGTCGTCAGTTTTGAGAACTAGCTAATAGCATTCACGGCCGACTTGATATTCCCTTCGTTTTTTTTTTTTGTAACGGAGAAGCGAAGCAAGCATCAAGTCGGCCGTGTTGCATTTCAGAATGAAACAAAACACATACTACAGTAAACAATATTACACGAAGGCCATGATCTGCAAGAATGCTGACATATTTATAGCTCAAATTAAATTGGTTATTAAAAACTTAACTTACTAAAAATAATTTACAGGTTCGATTCTGTGGTGTGTAATTTTCTGGATGCTGCTGTGTATTGGATATTAAAAACTACAAAACTTGAGGTGGTTTGATGACATTATTACCATTAGAAATGAAATATTATTGTAGTTAATGCCATAATGTGACTATTTTTCATTAATTATGTGTCGCAGGGCAAACCCAAAATATTGGGTCAGACCACTAAATTAAATCCTATATTGATGATATGAAAGTGAAACGTTTTGGGGTCATGTAAGTAGATGTAGAGAATAACTTAAATTATATTTTGTTTTCTATATTTTACTGAGTGGCGGCTATATAGTATATATAGTATATGTTACTGAAAGCTATACAACTTACATAAGATAATAATATTATTAAAAATCAAATATTTTTATAATTATTAATCAAGTGGGGCTGGGTCTTTTTCATATATTTAATGACGGTGTGGTGTAGATATTTATATGCGTGGTTCTCTTCAGTATTGGCTCGAGAGAGAGTATCTTTCATTGTTATGGAAGCAAATAACTTTCCGAAGTCCGGTATACTTCATTAAAATAAATTTGAAAAATGTTTATTTGAACGTCTAATGAACTTACTTCGCAGCATTTGCTGCACAAGCCACTAGTGTAATTATATTTATTTCTTTCGAAAATGTAAGAATTCACAGTCTCCTATATACGGCTGCCATAGGATGAATAAATGTGTTTTTTCTTCCTACTGAAAAATTGTATATTTTGCACATAGGAGCTATTGTAGAAGCAACGACGATATGCAAACTAGTGTTTATGTAATGAAACAGTATATTGCGATACAAGCGTGGTAAGTGGATTATTATATTAGAATCAAAGAAAAGTTAGAGAAGACGAGACGAAGTAGAGTCTTCTCTATTTCCGAGATTCTGTTATACAGTAAACAAATATATTGCATACTATTTTTGGTGAATGTTACTTATGTCCCGACCACTACAGGAACTTGATAAATGCCTTGGATTGAAAGTACTGAGTAGTAGATAATTGATGTGATTACTGGGAGAGCTGTAAGCCTACCCACCCAGCCCGGCCTAAATACGTACCTTACTTATATACGAAAATCGTCGTGCGTGAACGAAGAATACCGTCATATTTCTTTAATGCAAAGTGGGTTTCAGTGTTGCCAACATAGTAATAATATACCTAATCAAACCTTACCTAACCTTTCTCATAATACACCTAATCAAACCTAACCTAACCTGTCACATAATACACAGCTAATAAAACCTAACCTAACCTGTCACATAATACTACACACCTGTAGTAACATTCCTCATACTTAGTATCAATTCGTTTTCACTTATTGTCGTCTCTGCCAATCGTGTCGGTTTCCATCTAGTGGAAGTGGATCGTACTAATGCTACTAATATGAAGAAACAATGGCGACGTTCATAATAATACATTTTACATGTTTCGAGATATATTAAATGTGTTGTGGTTGTGATAAAAGTATTGAAAATTGGTTTATAGCGCCACATTGGCAGTGACAAAAGTGTGCAATATTCGTTCATTTGCCGGTGGATGCTCTACATTGACCCTATTTTTAGCAGATCTGAATAAAAATAAATCACTTTTAATTTATATAAATAGTTTGTCTTTGGACACTAACATTTTCATTTATGATCGCCGTTTTTTTGTCGATTGGTGTCATTAATTGTTATTATTCGTATTTATCGATAAGTGTTATTGATTTGTTATTATTAGGCGGCGATGGCAAAAATGTTGTAATAAAATAAATTATAAAAAGTTTAGTTTTGTCTTCAAAGAAGTAAGTAGGTGACACATTGTTGTTTAGTCAACTGTCTGAAGACAGGCTTGAACCTCTTCAGTAACACCAATAAGGTATCGCTCATGAGGTAACTAGGCCAGGAGATAATGCGATAGGGTGACCAGTTCCTTTCCCCCTCCAATGCATACATCGCCGATTAGCTACATAATCCACTAATCAGACTTCAGAAGTATACAAACAATTGTTCTTTCTCTGACACATATCGTCAAGTGAGATTTACTGCCTGATAATATATATCAGCCAGAACCTCAATCAGAGGTAGGTGACACATTAATACATCAATATAAATAAATAGCATAATTATGCAAAATGTTTGTAGGTGACACATTAATCATACACGAGTGTAAATAAATTGCATACCAGTATAGGTTAATGCTTGAACACGTATTTTACTCCATGGATATTTTGACGTTGAGCCATGACCCCAGGAGTGGCGCTCAGAGCAACAACCGGAAGTCGTCTGAAATGGTTTTCGCGCTTACGTCTTATCTACATTAATTCCTGTTTTCTTACAAATCTCAACTCCAATAAATTACTTTAGAAAGAGTACATGTATAATAAGACATTTAGTGATGCGTGAGACTGATAGTTCATTACTTTAAAGTAAATAAATAAAAGTTGATTTCATTGATTTACTTACTACACGTATGTTGTAAGTTTAACCCTAGATCATATATGTAGCAGAGAAGTCATCGCTATGTTAAAATCGTTTGCACTTTGAAGAGAACAACCGCCACCCGTCCGCCGTAAACGAATACGAGATGGCAGTACAGTCGCTAATGCAATTAAAATGGGAATTATGATGTGACTCCTTATGTAACAACTAGATGGCAGCGTAGTAAACCTGACAAAAGTTGTTAACGTCAAAGACTATAAGGCCGACCTATCTGGGGTATATATGATCTAGGGTTTAACTTACAAGGCCTACCAACAACATCGGTAAGGTTGTTAAAAACACGATGGGCCAAAAATTAATTATTACATAGTGTATATACACAGGAATATACTTGAGTATTACGTATGCATGCAAGTTTCATATAGATTATACTATGTGTCTGGAACGAAAACTACCGATAAGAAAGTTTTATAACTCAATAACCGACAAATTTATCCAAAAAAAATATAGGAATTCACCAAGTATCTGTGGTGGTCACTGATCAGTAAATCTCCACACGTGCACCCCGTGTGGCTCGGTAGACTTCATGAAGTGGGAATATGTCAGCAACAAGGAATAGAATAACAGTCTCGCTAACAAAAAAATTAACAACAATCGAACATCTAGTAGAAATCAGGAGGAAAGGAATTATGGTGTTGTCATCACAAAAACTTCGTGAGTCTCTCTGTCTTTTACAACTAACTGCTGTTAGATAAATTTATTAGTTATTCAGTTATAAAACTGTCTTATTGGTAATGTTCGTCCCGGACACAGCATGCGCGTGCGTGCGTGCGTGTGTGTGTGTGTGTGCATGCACACATTCATCCATGCATGGCAACAATTCTTTACTGATACTTTTTCCAATTTTCCAGAGATGCTGTTTGGATTAATAGTTTTGGCGTTGGCAGGATCTCGTTTACAGTCTCTAAAACTTCCTTTTCATTTTTTTTATAATTCAAATAAAAGGAGTACGTCAAGGCCTTTATCACTTACCTGTTCAACATCTACTTGGAGGATTTAGTAAAGAACTGTTTTCGGAACATAGGAGTAGTAATAGTAGGAGGAAGAAGAATCAAGTGCATAAGATTTCCTGATGATATGGCGTTATTAGCAGAACAGGAAATGATACTAAAATATATGCTTCTGGAGCTAAATGACAGTTGTGAGCAGTATGGGATGAATATGAATGCAAATAAGACGAAGAGCATGGTCATAGCAAGAAAAATACAGAAGATAAACTTAAAAATTCTAAATGAGGCAGTAAAGCAAAAGACTTGGGGTGTACTATAAGCAGTAACGTGAGCTGCTGCCAGGAAGTCAAAAGGAGGACAGCATGGCCAAGGAAGCATTTAATAGAAAAAGGAGCATTTTTTGCGGATCTCTGGAAAAAGAACTAAAGAAGAGACTAGTGAAGTGCTTTGTATGGAGCGTGGCATTGTATGGGGCAGAAACATGGACATTACAACGAAGTGGAGAGAAGCGAATAGAAGCATTTAAAATGTGGATATGGAGAAGAATTCAGCGTGTGAAATGGACAGACAGAATAAGAAACGAAGCTGTGTTGCAAAGAGTGGTTGAAAAAAATGATGCTGAAATGGATCAGGAAGAGGTAAAGGAATTGATTGGGTCACTGGTTGATTTATTTTATTGGGTTATTTTACGACGCTGTATCAACATCTAGGTTATTTAGCGTCTGAATGATATGAAGGTGATAATGCCGGTGAAATGAGTCCGAGGTCCAGCACCGAAAGTTATCCAGCATTTGCTCACATTGGGTTGAGGGAAAACCCCGGAAAAAACCTCAACCAGGTAACTTGCCCCGGCCGGGATTCGAACCCGGGCCACCTGGTTTCGCAGCCAGACGCGCAGACCGTTACTCCACAGGTGTGGACTCACTGGTTGAGAAGAAACTGCCTACTGAAGGATGCACTGGAAGGAATTTATGAAAGAGGGAAATGGTAGGATGAACATTTAAAAGGTACGCGAAAACGCGTTCTTTTAAGAGAAACTATTGGAACTGAGGATAAAAATCTGTGTAAGCTTCAAGTTTATTGCCCACTTGTCTCACTCCAATTTCCACCGTTCCATTTAAAGGAACATTAGAGAATTTTGTAAGGATAAAGCCGAAAATGAACGTAACTTAATAGCTATCACGGTGTGAGGAGGGATGCCGAAAGTATGTCAGAACAGCAACAAAACAGGACAGTAATTTCTTAGCCACCAAGGTCACCCGACCTTACTCAATTCGATTACTGTGTGTGGGTTGGCTGAAGAGCGAAGTGTACAAGCGCAAAGTGGAAACAAGGGAGGAACTTCTAGCTCGCATTTTACATACTTGTGCTCTAGTAAAGGAATGTCCAAATCAGCTCAGATCAGCAACACAGCAGCTGCCTACAAGAGCTGCCAAGTGCATTGAAGTTGACGGTGGACTTTTTGAACATATTCTGTAAAACATAAGGTACGGTAACAAGTTTTAATTTACTATCACCTACACTTTTGCCGTTCCTCATTGTTTCCATTAGTTTTCTCCGAAACCGTTAAGAATAGGACTTGTTCACACAACATTTTTTGTTCAGAATCAGCGATATTATCACCCCTCAAACCATGTACCTTTCCTTCTGACTCACCCTGTATGTATTTCGTAATCATTTCTCATATTATTTTTCTATATACTAAAATCGGCAATAAAAATGACATGAATACTAAAGTATAGGTCTTTAACAGACATGGGAGTTAATAACTCAATTGAGTCACTGCAGAACACCCCTTAACTCCCATTCCACCTTCTCCGGTTGAGACAGTAATGTTTTGGTGCGGTACGAGCAGACAGGAAGGTCAGTGACGGATTGTATCAGGCGGGCATCATAGCTTTTAAGAACTTTCGTCTCTCGAGTGTCGCCTAAAATCCACCACTGATGCACTAGTCTTACTCTGCGTTTGTTTATAAGGCGGTGTAAGCGAAAAGCACGTTCCTTTCACTTCCCCTCTTATGTTCAGGGTTGGCCCATAGCCTTTGGTTTAGCTCACTCTCGCGTATCAAACGTGTTATGAAATAGAGTCCTATTCCTACTACTGCTGGAAGTGCCATGAGGTCCTCTTTACTATGAATAGTAGTTAACTCGGTTAGTTTGAATGATTTTCTGATTTGCAAGATTCACAATAACAGTAAAAATAATTCTGCTAAAACGCTTATTGTCGCGAAATTCTCGAAATTAATTTTTGCAGATTCCTGAGTCTCTCTCTTTACAGTTCATATAAAAGTAATTAAAAGTGAATGGCACTTGGGAAAGAAAGTATGCATTCGTTGCTCCATGAACCAAACCAATAGCTACTCTCCAGAGTTGCTGATCTAGAGGCTTTTTGTTATTGAACAGACAACATGCTAATGTATTTTCAGTGTTGCACATCAATATTTTATTGAGTGAACAATTCACAATATCGCTAATGATAGTATGTAAGAACTTATTAAATTAACAACTTTTAATAATGTACTGTGTTAGCTACTGAAGTTTAAGAGGTGTTACAACTTTGTGATTAGTTTCGGCGTGATTTCCGCCATTATAATTCTAGTGAGGTTTTGCGCGTTCTTTCGGCTTCTGTTTGCTTGGCGTCGTGGGGGGAGGTGAATTCGACACCCAGCAAGAAGAAGCCGGAAGAACGCGCTAAACTTCACTGTAATGTATGATAATGGCGGAAACCACGCCGAAACTAATCACAAAGCTATAGTACCTCTTAAAGCTTCAATAGTTAACACAGCACAATATTAAAAGTTGTTAATATAATAACTTTTAATATATTATTATTATAAAATCAGGCCTACAAGTATTAAAATTGTGTGAATAAAAATGAATATCACAATATTGGATATTTATAAATGTAGAAATGAGTTTTGATTTTGCAGAATAATTGCATGGTGTGAATATCTATCGACCAGTTTTTCACGCTGTATTTATGACCACCACCACCACCACCGTTATATGGATTAGGCTTATTGGCCTG
Organism: Periplaneta americana; assembly: GCF_040183065.1. Lineage (NCBI taxonomy): Eukaryota > Metazoa > Arthropoda > Insecta > Blattodea > Blattidae > Periplaneta > Periplaneta americana. The sequence goes on along the minus strand of NC_091121.1, from coordinate 148,115,310 downwards.
TTCCGATATCAGAAAACTTGAAGCTGTCTTTCCATCTTCTTATAGATCTTCCTATTCTCTTTTACCTACTGATCTGTATTGTAATTTATTGTAATAATTTCTTAGGGAGTCTGTATATTTCCATTACATCAATGTGATTATACGATTATGTTTCATGTTCTTATATTTTCTCTGTTAAACTCAAAATATTTAATTCTTTCCTAATAACTCTGTATCTATATTAAATAATAATATTGTAATTTACAATGCATGTTGATTTTCTGATAAGCCAGTATACATATATACTTGTATCAAGTTTCCAAAATATCAATCTTTATGATATAAATATAAAAAACAAGTTATATTTTAAAACATTTATTCTAAATTTATTTATAGATGAAAATCGTTTTCGCCTTCCTGGGGCATCATCAGCCAATACATAACAATATCAAATATAAAATATTAACATTAATATACATATTACGAAAATGTGTATTAATAATATTGTGTACGAGTATGAGTTAACATAGACACATATGCCAGAATAATGATTATTATATTATTTAATGTATAGAGTTTGGATGAACTTCTCGTAAAAGCTTTAGAAAAAAAAAATAATAATAGTAATATGCGTTACAAGAGCGGTATGTTGAAGTTTTCATGTTCGAGGAAAAGTTTGAAAAAGCGAAACGTAGTTGGAATCTTGTTGATTTTTTCACGGCTTTCTTAATGTTACTTGCATCACGAATGCAGTGACTTTAGTGGAGTTGTAGAGTTTACTTAATTTTTGCAAATATTTAAAAACAATAATTAACAGTGCAATTTAGGTGAAATTGCAGTGGTAAGTTTCCAATTTATAATTATTACTATATTCAACGTCTCTAAAAATAATATGTTAAAAGCCTAAAGCAGTAAAATCAATATGTCACTTAAGCGGTAAGAAGAGGAAAATTGTATTGTGTGTTAGGTTGGAAATACTGAATGTGGAATTTTAGACTTACCGCGGATTGGTTTTGTGCGAAAATCAAGCAAATACGCACGATCTCGCACAAAATTATTGTGTGAAACTCAACGTGTTCGTAACGAAATTGCATTTTACAACTTATGTACAGACCCAGAAACAAAATTCAGTAAACACTACTGAGCATGCGCAGTATGTTAGGCTATAACTGGAACTTGCAAAATTCAGATGGCCCAAATTTTGTTTTTGGCTCTATATGTACAACTTTCCACATGTAAAGGTCGTAAAAATGTATAAAATTGGATATTTTATATGTTGAAAATTTAACATCTTTATGCAAAAAGTTGGATCTCTGAAAATGCTACACCATTTTACCCTTTCTTTTGTTTAACGTCTCCCTCTCCTCCCGACTTACAATTCAGTGATCCACCTTTGTGGAGTAACGGTTAGCACATCTGACCGTGCAACAAGCGGGCACGAGTTAAAATTCTGGTTGGGACAATTTACCTGGTTGAGATTTTTTCGGGGTTTTCCCTCATCCTATTAAGAACAAATGTTGGGTAAATTTCGGTACTGGATCCTGGACTCATTTCGCTGGCATTATCACTTTCATCTCACTCGGACACTAGATAACTATGGCAGTTGACAAAGCGTCGTAAAATTACCCAAAAGAAATTCAGTGGGGTGTAGGAGGGGATGTAGGCCTATAGAATAACACTAGAAAAGCATACATTGTGGGCTTCCTGGTCGTGTGGTCAGCGCGACGCAGAACCACCGCTGAGACAACAAGGAACAAGGGACAAAACCCAGTTTCAGTTACGGAAGACAAATATCAATTGCCCACAAAGAAAATCGAACCACGACCGCTGCGTTGGGAAACGAACACGTTGTCCACAAAGCTATACCACGAGTATCATAATTCAAAATGAACAGTTGTTAATGAGCGTACAGTGAATATGTTAGTTTAACAAGATTTACACTGAGTTATTACTGACAAGCAAAATTCTGATGGGGGCAGATAAAAAATGTTAAATTTTTTTCTTCCACCATGTTAATAATGTCAAAAGAAGTGCTTATACAAATTTTGGCCACTCGACCGCAATTACGAGGCCGTCCAGAAAGTGATTTTCCCCTTGGGGCCGTTTACAGAAAAAAGCACAATTGCATGGACAGATTTATAGAAACAGATACAGCAATTGTTGTGCTATTTGCCAACATATCCCCCACTGAAACTGAGACATTTGTCATACCATGGGATCAATTCCTGTATCCTTGTGTTGTAGAAGTCAGCCGCCTGGGATCGGAACCAGCTTTTGACAGCCGTCTGCACTTCTCTGTCGAGCCCATTATATAACAAATGTCTGAATTCCGATGGGGAATATGTTGAAATATAGCTCAACAATTGCTGTGTCCGTTCCAATAAATTTGTCCAATGAAATTGTGTTTTCTTTCTGCTTACGACCCCTGGCGAACTAATTTTTTTTACTCCCCTCGTGATTGCGGTTGAGTGGCCAAAATCTGTATAAGTACATCTTTTGATATTATTAACATGGTGGAAGAAAAAAATTTAACTTGTTAATCTCCCCCCATCAGAATGTTTGCTTGTGAGATGTTGTTATACTGCGTGCCCTACCTAGAATTACTCCCAAAATATTTCATTTTTAGGCTTGAGTAACTGCTCTGGAATCTGGCTAACATTTTGCAATAAATGCCAAGATTGGAGGTCGCAGTTTAATAGAGCGAGTCCAATACTGACCACATCTCCACTACACGGAGTTGATCGAAACAGCAACACCGATGTAATTTACATTGTGTAACTAGCGGCTTACGTAATGGATATTTGTGCTAGAAACCGCAGAATTAATGAGACAGGGTGACTCATAGTTGCGAATTTCTGTGGCACATCTCAAAGTAAATCATATTACGTTCAGTAATACAATACTGCAGCAGAACGAGGTTATTCGTCCAGATGGTCAACATGTTTACCACTGCTACAATAGTGCGTAAAATTGCATTTTACTCATTGTTATCAGAGCGTAAATTGAGTGTTTGAAGCATTAGTGCGTGAAAAAATAAGTACCTTATCACTTTACGCAGTGATTGGAAAATGCAATATCAATGTATAAACTTCATTCAATAAGAAATTAATGCGTTAACTTGACCTTTCACGACGTCAACATTACACGTAACACAAATAAGTAACAAATTTAACATTCATATTAGCCCGTATTACTCTGAAGTTACATCTGCAGTATTCATTGCAGCAAGATGTAGCTTTCAACTCTTCCTACCCACTTTGATTATGGTTGGTTTAGACGGCCATGAAATCGCGATCATGAATATAACAGGCTGTAATTCCATGTACCTATATCTATTTCTTAATGGTTCTGAGTTTAGATGGCTGTGAAATCGTGATCTTATAACCTCTCCCTCTTGAAATATTTATTTAATGCAATTTTGTACTATCTAGGAAAAAACATTGTATGTTTCACATTTGTAAAGTTATCTTTTTGGCCTTCGTGTGTTTGTGAAACATGTCTTCTTGTTTCACAAGCTTCACCTCGTGCCAAAAAGAGAACCTTTACAAACTTGTATCATAAATAACTATTTAAACGCTGTAAACATTGTGATCGTAGTTTATCTTGAAATGGTAGTAGGGGAGAGTCGGGTAGTATCGGGCATCGGGTAGTATCGGACAGTGCGTTTCTTTCATCTACCACCATATGGTAGTACCTGAATGACATGGTTACGTTTCTCTATGCGACATCACAGAAACGTAACCATGTCAATCAGGTACTATCATCGTGTGGTAGATGAAAGAAACTCAGTGTCCGATATTACCCGATGTCCGATACTACCCGACTCTCCCCTATAGCTTAGAGTAAAAATAGTGGTTTGAAAATACGCTTCACTTAAAATAAAAGTATTGGTGAGGTTCTGATGAATTAAATGTAATATGTACAATAGTTACGAACCAAACGTAGGCCGCATATCAAATATCCTGCCCTAAGATAACTGCGAGGTTCATTCCATTATTCAGTGGAACATTGGTTGGAGTCACACACAATTTATATGGTAATGGGTTAAGCAGGTATTGTTAGTGCGGTGCCTAAACCCGTGTTAGCAATGCAGTATGCATATACTGGATTGTGATAGTTAGCCGACACATAGTACGTAATCAGAGGTCTCAAAATGTGAATGTGATAAGTAAACACTCATTAGCTACTCGCAATTTGAGTAAGAAAGTGTCACCGCTTAAGAGATAATGAATGCTATATTATTAGCAAATGGAATAGGAATAGGAAGTGTGATAACTCTGCTACTAACGTCATTGAACTACTATAGCTTCTCTAAACGATTATTATCGCAACAAAGCAATGTCATCAATACACGAATGTTACATTCATTTTCTTAAGACTTCATAGTTATGCCACAGTCTAGTATATACAGTCACGAAGCTCAATACTTACTAAATATGCAAACATAGACAGTTGAAATATGCATCCACAGATAGTTGCTCACCACCAGGATCGCTACGATCGCCTCATCACAGATCCTTTCTCCAGCTGACGATAAAATGTAGGGTAAACTAGGGTCTGTTGGACAGTGGGGCATCTTGGACACTCCGTACTTTAACGTGTTACCACGCCACTTGTGGGCACCACATTCAGCTAGAAGTCAATGACGGAAGTAGCCACGAGTGGGGCTACTTCCGTCATTGACTTCTAGCAGAATGTGGAGCCCACAAGTGGCGTGGTAACACGTTAAAGTACGGAGTGTCCAAGATGCCCCACTGTCCAACAGACCCTAGTTTACCCTATTCTACTTTCGATATCGTATTCTTTTGAAAAAATTAACACCTTCCTTCCGCTATTGAAATGTGAAATACATAAGGATTATATATTATTTTCATAAAGTATATATTATATTTTATAAACTCACCTTCCTGGTTTTTTCGGAAGAAGAATAAATCTGACCTCTTTTTCTTACAATATTTATAGTACCACAAACGTCTCCTTGTCCCATATTATTATTCAGATTATTGTATTTTAGCCATTTACAGTTATTACAACCGATTACGAACATTTCACAGTTTACACAACTTTTCACAACAGAGCGAAATACGGCACAGTCAATGTCTTTTCGATCTAGACCAGGCCGTAATGTATGTTCGGGTTTTCTATTTCAGTGTATGTAGCTCAGTGAAATATTATATTATAATTTTATTGCGTATCATTGCTAAGTTTTATTTAGTGTAATGTGTCCATAAGTTCCGTTTACTTCTTGTTGCATAATATGTTGCAGAAATAATTACAAAACTGTGTTATTTTAATGTGAAGAGAATTTTACGTGTTAACATAATCTGTTCGCATCAACATTTCAAGTTTAGAATGCAAGCTATTTTGAGGTTCAATAAAAACGAATTTATATTGTGATTTTAATTTAGCACATCTGCCTTCCTTAATTCTAGAGAGAAAATTTACCATATCTCTCCTATGAAATTAGTGTACGTACGATTGTGTTACTTCGTCTCTTAGGTAGTAGATAAATACAATAATTCAGTACTCAATTGTAGTATTAAAATACAGACAAATAGAATGTGACTGGTGTCATACATGACATTATGTTTAATTATAATGTATAATTGCGAATATAGGGATATAAGTAAAGTAAACATAACCTATACTTTCCAAATAACATAACATACATATGTAGTGACAGGGCATTGGAGACCACTAAAATTAGACAGAAATAGGCAACTGGTACAGTAAACATAATCTATAATTTCAATATATCTAAATATTCGTGCGGTGCAACTGAAAATTATTGAATCGTGCATAAATGAATGTACAATAATTTCGCAATATTTAGTCGAAATAAAGGCAGGTATTAGATCTACACATACGAACAACGTAATTTTCACATCAAAAATAATATTACACCTTAACTCGCAAGGAATTATGTCTGAAGTGTCCCCTAATCATTGTTTAAATTTTATTAATGCAATTACATAACATTTTAGAGAAATATATGTTACTCTTTATGCATTCCAATTAATTTATATGGTTGAAATGCCGCCCTTCGTGATCGGGTTAAGTGAGTCACATGGTCTGCCTTACGGCCTGAATTAGATCACGATAGCAGTGACACAGTCTATTGTTCCTAGTACTCACAGCGCTCCAAGCGGCTAGCAACTATTGTGAGAAATGCAAGAAATCGCCCCAAGCTTCGTGACTGTATATAATAGACTGTGGTTACGCTTAGTTCTTTAATTTTAACAATTTTTTTTCAATTACGTTTAGTTCTTTCATTTTCACAATTTTTTTTTCAATTGTTTCACTACTGTTGTTATGGCAAATGAAATAAAAATCAATTCAAGATGATACTGAGTTAAGGATATATGTACAGTCTTGGAAAAAAGTTTTATCGCACAGATACTTTATAAAGAAGGCAGTGCGCATGATCAGGGGACGTGCGACCTGGTTCACAAAAGAAGGACTAGTTGAGGTAATAAAATTAATTTTGTTTCGTTGTATGTCTGATCATGCGCACTGCCTCATTTCTGGAACTTGTAAAGTATCTTTGAGACAAAACTTTTTTCTAAGACAGTAGTTAACTATTTTTTGAAAAAAAAAAAAAGTATTAAAAATTACGTTCTCCCCTTGTGTCTGTTCAAGAGTATATCCCGAACATCAGATGCAACTGTATGCAGCATTCGCTTGATTTCTGTTTTTAGATCTTTATCTTAATAAAAGTATGAACTTACATCAAGAAGGAAAAAAAAGCCAAGCTTAAAAAACGGAGTCAAATAGAAATGCATTGTTCAGCAAATAAATTTTCAGATACTTATCTATACTAATAATAAATCTGTAGCCGAAATTTTTCTGGTAATTTTCGATTTTCCAAAAATAATAGGTCCTAACATATATAATTAAACACCCTGAAACCGAAAATAGCTTTTTTGAAATTTTTGTTTGTATGTCTGTCTGTCCGTCCGTCTGCATGTTTGTTACCTTTTCACGCGATAATGGCTGAACGGATTTGGATGAAAATTGGAATATAAATTAAGTTCGTTGTAACTTAGATTTTAGGCTATATGACATTCAAAATACATTATTTAAAAGGGGGTTATAAGGGGGCCTGAATTAAATAAATCGAAATATCTCGCTTATTATTGATTTTTGTGAAAAATGTTACATAACAAAAGTTTCTTTAAAAATAATTTTCGATAAGTTTTATTCCGTGAAAAATTGGATAGGACTGATATTTAATGAGATAAATGAGTTTTAAAATTAAAATAACTGCCATCTAAGGCCGTGTAATGAATTAAAAAACAAATGACTTCGTCTATAAGGGGCCTTGGACAGCAACAATCGAAAGCTATGAAAGATAGCCTACAGAGAATGTTTCTGTGTTTGTATGAAGTAATATCGGAAGCTAATTAACCGATTTGTATAATTATTAATTCACCATTGGAAAGTGTAGTTTCTCTAGATGGACATAATTCTATAATGTTATTACAGTAACTTCTGATATAATATAATATAATATAATATAATATAATATAATATAATATAATATAATATAATATAATATAATATAATATAATATAATATAATATAATATAATATAATATAATATAATATAATATAATATAATATGTAATATTATATAATATAATTTAAGTTATTTGAAGGGTTCAGAACCATAGTGGGCCACGCGCCATTTAATGAATACGTAGAAAACAAGGGTTAAAATTAAGTTATTACCATAATTCAATGGAAACCTATAACAAGTAAAATAAAATATACACATTAAATCTAAATGATGTCAATCTTCATTAAACTATGGTTGCATGTAATAAAAATTAAGAAATATGTTAAAGGAATTGTCATTGCACCAAATGAGTGTCTCTTGACCAAAATGATCGCATTTTAATTATTTGGATGCAATTTAAATTAAGTAACATATTAAACGATTTATCCTTCTATCAAACACGAATGTTCCCTGGATCAAATGTCCTATTTTAATTATGTATTTATTTCTAACGGGTGCAGCGGAGCGTACGAGTACGGCTAGTATAATAATAATAATAATAATAATAATAATAATAATAATAATAATAATAATAATAATAGAATACAATATACGTATTTTTATCCAGTATTCAAAATTTTAACAGTAAGCATTTGGTTAGGAACAAATAAAATAAATTAACTTCTTAAATCCCATTTTTAATATAAAAACTGAACTATTGTTATCTTTATTCTCACAAAAAACTATCAGTGTTCATTCACTTTCCAATAATAAAATTGTGCGCTTATTGCTTGAAACCAGGCATCTTTTATTGTCCACTAATTTTTTTATGTTGGCTGAGATGCTATTTGCCAAACAAATTCGAAGGCTGTTTTTCAGATTGATGTCAGAAAGTTTCTATCTATTCTTGCTTTTCAACTGTTTCAATACGGAAAATCCCAGCTCGCATACATAAATGCTACCAAACATAGAAATAAGTTCAGGGGCGTTCTTACATAAGTGCTGAAATTGTGTTTTATCAAGGTCTGCACCATAGCAATAGCATTTGTCTTCAGTATTTCACAAAGACAACGATGACATTAAAGTTCAATGAGTTCCAACTGTAGAGCAGGATCGCACACAGTTTTTTATATCTACTGAGAGTGGATTTTCGAATAGAGCTAATTCAGTGTCAAGTCTGCCTAAATTTACATATATGTGTAATTCGTCAGGATGTAATGCCATCTATGAGTGGTGTTTCTTTATAATCTTAGAGCTTGTGTGTTCAGAAAAGGGATTTTCGATGTGCAAAATTCTGATCTGTTTTTCGTTTCTCCGCGGATGCGCCGATGACCCTTTTGGCCGCCAGCTCTGTGAAGCAGGCACTGTCATTGTGTAGTTCACTAGAGCTGGAGGCGTCAGCTAAGACCTCAAAGGCTTGATGTCCTTGTTTGGGAACCATATATCTCAACCAATGATGTCAAATTTTGCAATTGATTTTTAATTTTCAGAGAAGTCTATATTGTATTTTAAAAGTATTTATGCTCGACCATGCCGAAATGTAGTAATTATACACCTGGTAGCAGACCTTTAATGCATGTCATTAAAGTACACCTACTCATTAAAGGTCAGATCTTTCAGCCAATGACGACTCAGGTTACAACTGTTCAGCCAATGACAGGTCAGCTTTCTACCGTTATAAAACCGCAAGTATCGATTATTCTCGGATATGCAATCGAAAGAGAATTAGCGAAAAGTCACGGAGGCTGGAAATCCAATACTGTCGCAGAAGGTTATGTTCTGTTACTATAATAATTAGCATTAATTGTAAATAATATTCAAATAAATTCAATTTGTCATCTCGTTTTTCAATGTCTAATTTAATTTTAATGTTATCTCTGTAGGTTCTTATGGCCTAGCAAGGTCAATGTGAACATCTGTTCCTCGGAAAAAATCAATACTTTCGCGTCTGCGCACATCTCACAACATACGGGACATTGGCCAAGGTCAGATACAAAGAAAATTAATATCAAGTTAGAAATATGGTCGAGCATAAAAAGTCGTATGAAACTAGCCTATAATGGTAATTAAGAAGCTCGTATGAAAATTATGAAACTCGCTTGCACTCGTTTCATAAATATCCATACTCGCTTCTTAATTACTATCATTATAGGCTCGTTGCATAATGTACTATTATTTCAGTCACTGACTTCAGAGCATATGTTTAAGGTGCTACACCTTTTATGTAGAGAGCACTGAACCAACGAAAACGTTCATACGTCTTTTAAAGATGTAGCACCTTAACATATGCTGTGAAGTCAGTGACTGAAATAAATACTTTTAAGATACAATGATGTGAAGGTAAACTGGCTAACAGTACTTGGGTTTTTCTCTAAAATTAATTAAATTATAACCCGGCGAATTTTCCTTTGGCATATATTGGAATTTTGGTATAGTTATTGAAATTCTAAAAAAAAAAAAAAAAAAAAAAAAAACTTTTCCTTTTTGGAGATCTGCCGTTGCACTTAAAGTTTTTTTTTGTAGGCTAAAACGAATTCACTTCGAAAATCTGCACGCTGTAATGATTAGTTAAGGTTGTGATTTACTCTGACAGAGTAATAAAGATAAAGAGCTGATTGTATATACAGGATGCGTCAGAAAGAACGGATGGATTTCAAACTATCGATACCCAGCGAGGGGAGGGATAGAGTGAGGGGGACCACGACTGTTGGGTCAGCCAGAGAATGCAGGTTCAGTTGAGAACATGGTGTTGGTCTGACGTACAACGTGCTTTCATCGCAGAGACATTTTCGAAAAATGAAGAGTCTGTGATCGCCACTCAGGACTCATTTCGACATCGGACGTCACGCTAGGATTCCAACTCGGAATACAATTTTGCGGAGGGTGGCTTCATTTCGTATCACAGGTTCAACATTAAAGAAGAAATCACCTAGACCAGCGTTTCTCAAACTTTTCTGAAGTGGGGACCACTTTTTAAAGTCAGAACAGTTCCGCGGACCACCTTACTCTTGTTCCCTTCGAAAGCAAATTTATCATTTATGTAGCATATTTTAATACCAGTATACTTACATTTTAATGTAGAAATAATTAATTAAAATTAATTTAATTCAATTAATTTTATATTAGTATTAACTAATTAAGTTAATGTTAATAGAAGAAAATTTCTTATATCATTTGCAAAACCATAAATAAAAAAAAATAGTGCAGAAATATGCCCGATTTTCAACAAGTAAAGATGTAATTTTGCATGTTCTATTATTGGTGTACGACGTACAGTACGTGACCATTTGAATGTGCGGAC